>NC_000071.6:67233284-67450784 GCF_000001635.26 Mus musculus
CATGCACAGAGACCAGGAAGGGTCCCCTCCATGCCATTTTGGTAAGTCCATTTCATAGTTAAACAGGAAGCAGCACTGGGAAGCAGATAGCAAATCCTTCAGGGTTTGAGTTTGGTTTTGTTTGCTTGTTTTGTTTTGTTTTGTTTTGTTTTCAGGAAGACCAGGGTCATCCTTAGATGCACTCTGAAGAAGGGATTCCACTGACTGACTCCCTCTTTTTTCTTTCTTTCTTTCTTTCTTTCTTTCTTTCTTTCTTTCTTTCTTTTTTCTTTTTTTTTTTTTTTTAAATAAATAAATGACCTTAAAGAGTCTGGCAGTTGTGGGAGGCAGGGTTTTATGAGCTAATCACACCCCTGGGGGGAATTTGGTTGTGAGTAGTGTAGTCTCACCCTAGGGGTGTGATTAGACTCTGGTAACCACACCCACCCGTCATGCTTTATTTCTTAACTAATAAATCACTACAAATGATGCGATCCGCAGAGCTATCTATCTCAGGCCCCTCCTTGGACACACAGGCAGCCCCCTCTGGTGAAACCAGTGGAGAAGAGAGACATTCTCTGGATCGATGTGTGCCAATCTGCCCTTTGAGATAAAAATTTTTAAACTGGGGTGTGGTTTAGACATGTCTCTTTTCCCTTTCAACTACGAAGCTGTTATAAAGGGCCACTAAACACTTCGTGCCCTTTGCGATTCTATCCATATTTTGGCATCCCAGAGGAGCACCCATTCTGGCATTGAGAGGACTCTGGCTAGATTGAAACCTGACTTTTCCCTGGGAATGCTGGTCATTTGTGATGTAGGGTTAGCCAGGAGCAGGCCTTTGTGTGGTCAGTCTTTATCAGGGCATTGCTGGGGCTAGCGCACGTGCTCCTAAAGGTCTCTGCATAGATTCCATGTCACTCCTATTGTCCTTTATTCCTTTGGCCTCATTTTCTCTCCCTCACACCCTGTTCCATCTTCCTCAGGGAAGCATTCAGTTGTGTTAGCTTTACCTAGTCTAATTGACAGGCTCCATTGTTGTGTTCCTAAAACTTTTGTTCAGATGGCCTTTATCCCTCCAAACTCAGAATGCTAGGCCCATTTCAAAAAAAAAAAAAAAAAAAAAAAAAAAAAGGAAAAAAAAAAGATTTTTCAAACTGACCCCCATACAGGGCAGTGGAGAGAGAGAGAGAGAGAGAGAGAGAGAGAGAGAGAGAGAGAGAGAGAGAGAGAGAGAACACGCAATGATTAACCTAAGAAGACAGGGAAACTTACAAACACCATTCTCTTCAAATTGCTTAGGGACAAGAAAAAAAGACTCTTGCAGTTTACAAAGGGAATGAATAGATACATTAAAACAGTGATACAATCTGTACTTTTGGTCACTCCATGCAAATTTTGAAAATCTTATGCCAAATATGGGGAGATATTTATAGGGGTAGAAGGTGTACATTGGTAGAAGGAGTGAATCTCAGCTTCAATGTCACCCCTGAAAGGTTCAGCAGGGCTATCTGGACAATTTCACTCAATATCCAGAACTGATTTGGCAATTCTGAGCAGGGCTTACTTAGCAGGGCTTCCTACTCACAGGAGGTGCCCACTGCCTTTTGGAGATGAAGCTAAGGGGACCGGGTGAATTGTCACTGGAGGAGGACCAGTATGGACCTCCGTGTTTTTCCGCTAACTGGAGAATTTGGCTTCAGGGTTACTCGGCATTAGACTTGAAAGGAAAGGTCACACTGCTGGTTTCTCTAGAGAAATATTTTGGCTAACAGATGACACTGTGAATTTAAATGTTGATTATTGCTTATTCTGGGCCTTAAATTATACTCTAAGTACAAAAGTGTGCCAAACTACCCTCAGGCTCAGAGGCACACATCCTTGCTTAACAGCAATCACCATCAAGGAACTGAGAAGTGAGGGTCACACCTATTAACCTGTTATGTTTCCATGGAGATGGAATGGCTAGCCAGTTCACAAAGTACAACAAAGTAACCTGTTGTCTTTGCCTCTGTGTGGAGGGGTCGGGGGAGCTCTCCATTTGTAACAGGGATGGAAAAGTGAACATTTATATTCCTTCTTTGTTTGACTTCTCCTAGGGTGCCTCGCCTTTTAACCTCTGGTTTCCTAGAAACATACCTCTTCATGTACCTTTTGTTTAAGGCCTAATTTTTCTGTAACAGGTGCTCAGTTGTAACTGTGCTATATCCTTCCTGGGACCAACAGTGTTACCCATGGCAGCATAAGGGACACTTCGTTTGAAGATGGGAGATAGGTTCACTCATATTCCTTCAAAGATCAAAGAGGAAGAGGACTTTCATTTGGTTAGGACTGGTTTGGGGGGTTCCTTCTCAGTACAAACAAACAAACCTCTTCCCAAGGACATGACTCTACTCAGTGATGATTCAGAGCCACGCTGTCCTGAATCTACTGTGGTAGTTTATGTGTTGGAAGGTGGAATTGGGAAGATCAGGAGTTAGGTACTAATGAGTTTGAGACCCACCTGGGCAGCATAAAGTCCCGCCTCATTAAAAAAAAGAAAAGAAAAGAAAAGAAAAGAGAAGAGAAGGGAAGGGAAGGGAAGGGAAGGGAAGGGAAGGGAAGGGAAGGGAAGGGAAGGGAAGAAGGGAAGGGAAGGGAAGGGAAGGGAAGGGAAGGGAAGGGAAGGGAAGGGAAGGGAAGGGAAGGGAAGGGAAGGGAAGAGGGAAGGGAAGAGGGAAGGGAAGGGAAGGGAAGGGAAGGGAAGGGAAGGGAAGGGAAGGGAAGGGAAGGGAAGGGAAGGGAAGGGAAGGAAAGGAAAGGAAAGGAAAGGAAAGGAAAGGAAAGGAAAGGAAAGGAAAGGAAAGGAAAGGAAAGGAAAGGAAAGGAAAGGAAAGGAAAGGAAAGGAAAGGAAAAAGTGCCAAACTGAAAACAAACAGCAAACCCTTTGTCTCTACTTAGGGGCAGTGAGACCCAGCCAATGGTGGGCACTTCGTTATCTATAAAGAAAACAAAAAAGGCCAAATGCATCCATGGGATGCTATTTATGGTCCTGTTAAGGAAGCTTGCAGCAGGCACTGAAGAGGGGAAGCATACAAGGGTTCAGGTGTAGCTCAGACATTGCAGCTTCGTGAATCTGAAAAGTCTGTGGTGGTTTAAATAAGCTTGGCCCATAGGAAGGAAAGGTCACTATTAGGAGGTGTGGCCTTGTTGGAGGAAGTGCAGAACTGTGCAGGCAGGCTCTGAGGTCTCCTAGTGCTCAAGCTCTGCCCAGTGCGGAAGAAAGTCTCCTTCTGGTTGCCTTTGGATCAAGATATAGAACTTCCACTTCCCTCCCCAATAACGTGTCTGCCTACACACTGCCATGCTTCCTGCCATTATGATGATGGCTGAACCTCTGAAACGATACGCCAGCCACAATTAAGTGTTGTTCTGGTGGGCATGGTGGGCATGTGGTCATAGTGTCTCTTCACAGCAATGGAAACCCTAACTAAGACAAAGTCCTTGAGACTTTATCGGTTTTTGTTGGTTTTGGTTTTGGTTTTGGTTTTGGTTTTGGTTTTGGTTTTGGTTTTGGTTTTGGTTTTTTCCAGATGGGGTTTCCCCATGTCTGTAGCCCTGGTTGTCCTGGAACTCACTCTGTAGACCAAGCTAGACTCAAACTCAGAGATTGGCCTGCCTCTGCCTCCTAAGTGAGCCTTTATTCTTTTTTTTTTTTTTTTTAAGATTTATTTATTTATTATATGTGAGTACACTGTAGCTGTCTTCAGACAGACCAGAAGAGGGAGTCAAATCTCATTACAAATGGTTGTGAGCCACCATGTGGTTGCTGGGAATTGGACTCAGGACCTTCGGAGGAGTAGTCAGTGCTCTTAACCTCTGAGCCATCTCTCCAGCCCTGAACCTTTATTCGTGAGGGGAAAAATAAAGATAAGGCAATGTGGAGAAGAGAGTCTCTATAACACAGGATCAAATTACAACGCTGACACCGCCCCTTTGTTACCTGCATATTCTGATGCTCAGGCACCTTCCACGTGCTGTGTGGATTCTCTTATTGAACCTTTTCAAAGCCCATTGGTAGAGTACTTAGGAAGAGACCGCATGTTGAGAAGCCTTTTGTAACCTTATGACTATATGATGTAATATGATGGTGCTCTCTTGGTGGGAAGATCCAACTTAAATTGGTTTCTTCCTTATTAGCCCTTCATGGTTCTGCAAAGCTCTCCTACGCACATGCTGCCCACAGCTCATAGCCAAAAAGCAGAGACTCTAAGATTTACATTTTGCTCTTTTAATATCAATGTCTTTGACTTTTCATCTATACCGAATGGGTCCTAGTCTGTTGCGAATTAGGTTAACACATTGGTACTCAATTGACCTATAGTTTTTTTTTTGTTGTTGTTGTTGTTTTTTTAAAGATTTATTTACTCTATGTATGTGAGTACACTGTCTTCAGACACACCAGAAGAGGGCATCAGATCCCATTATAGATGGTTGTGAGCCACCATGTGGTTGCTGGGAATTGACCTTTGCAAGAGTAGTCAGTGCTCTTAACCACTGAGCCATCTCTCCAGTCCCAGACCCATAGTTCTTGCTATACAAAATGTGATCCACCACATTAGCTTCCCCCAAACTAGGGAAAATTTCAGAGTTGAAAAAAAAAAAAAAACCAACCCCCTTTTTTCTATCTCTAAGTCTGGTGTCTATATTCTGACCACTATGAGGTTCATCTCTTCCCAGGCCAGCAGTCAAACCCAGAGCCTGTGAAACGTGCTCATTTATTTAGCTTTAAAGGCCCCAGACTTGATAAAATGTGGGATGGCAATTCTAAACTTTAGGGTGTATCTCCTGAGTCCCTGTTTCTATAGCAACTGCTCTCTGTAGCACTTTTTGAAAGGGACAGGACAGGGATAACTTGTCCTCTGTACCTCTGATGAGTACCTCCTATCTGAGGGCTTGATGCTACTGCTAATTGTCATAGTTCCCTTGCATTTAAATCCTGTTCTGAACAGTAAATACAGTGCTTGTCCCGTTTGCCTTACAGAGGACCCCTCAGGACCTTGCTCATCCACCTGGCTCTGAAGCAGGATTATACATAGAGGAATACTTCTTGTGTGTCCTCTCTCTCTCAGGTCCATCTGACAGAGGTCAAGAGCAGTTATGGTGTGTGGTTGTAGCTCTAGTATAAGTTTTAGTGAAATTAAACTTAATTTCTTTAGAGGAGCTTTTTTTTTTTTTTTAATGACAGATTTTTAAAAATTTCTTAGGCCTATTTGTTCTTGGTTTCCATGAGAGGACTGCCCCCTGGTGGACAAGAATTACCAATTCACATGAAAATTTTTGCTTCAATCACCTTGAATGATTTTGTTTGTTTAATTTTTGTTTGTTTGTTTTGTCTGGGGTTGATATTAATTATATTCAAATGGACAATGGGAATTGAATACGTGGTGTGTAGATTCCATTAACATATGTCTCAAATATTCCTGTAAGTGTTTCAGAACATCCTCTGGTAGGAGGGTCTTAAAATCTTTGCACATGAAATTCTTACTGGACTGTCGTGGCTGGAGGCTTATGAGTTCTAATCTGTAGGTCAGTCACAGACACGTAGTCTCCATAGATCAACCATTGTCGCACAACCAGGACACGGTATGGAGTGGAATATATATGGATGCCAAACGCTGCTTTTTGGAATAATCATACTGAATATACACCAAGTACCCTGGGCATCTAAATTTATTTCCCTTCTCCTGTGAGACAAGCTTGGCAGCTGTCACCCTCGTGTGGTTGAAGAAACCAAGAACTGTCACGTTAGGAAATGATATCACTGGAATTTAAGGCTGGGTAATTCGGTTTTAGAATACATACTTTTGACTTTTTGCTCACGAGTCTCAGAGCACTTCAGGATTTCACAAAACCTGCATGAGAGCATCGCTGCCCATTAGGCTGTACCATCAGTGTCAGTAATGTGGCAGAGTGGAACTTAGCTATGGCAGACCTCCCCTCTGCCCTTCCTGGTGTCTCCCACCATCTTCTTCGATACTCCTCAGAGCACTGTACATATAAGGAATGCCGAGAACTGACTCTCGTCAGTGAGATTGGGTTAATTAATAGGTTTTCCAAACACTGCAGCTCTCAGCTTATCTGCTCTCCTTTCTTTTAAAAAGAAAACCGCAGTAGATCCTACACAATCAAAAGGCAAATATTTGGCTCTTTCCATTCGGAACAGCACACGCTATGTGCTATGCACTTAGAATGTATGGTTCAGCCAGGCAGTGGTGGCCCACGCCTTTAATCCCAGTCCTTGGGAGGCAGAGGCAGGCAGATTTCTGAGTTCGAGGCCAGACTGGTCTACAGAGTGAGCTCCAGGACAGCCAGGGCTACACAGAGAAACCCTGTCTCGAAAAACACATCTGGTTCACTGCAAAGCTCTCCCAAGTCAAGGAAGCTACGGGTCTACGTTCTTCTCTGAGGCAAATTTTCCTGTTTGTGTTCCTGTGAGCCAGGTCCACATTTCTACACATAATCCCTTAAAGGAGTTCCTTGAAAATGGGACTGGTGGAAATCAGAAAAGGTTTATTGAAAATCACTTAACTCAAGTGGGGCAGTGGTGGCACGTGCCTTCGGCTCCAGCACTTGGGAGGCAGAGGCAGGTCAGCCTCTGGGTTTGAGGGAAAATTGATCTACAGATTAAGTTCCAGGACAGCTAGAGAGCTATGCAGGGAAATGCTGTGTCAAAAGGAGGAGGAGGAGGAGGAGGAGGAGGAGGAGGGAGGAGGAGGAGGAGGAGGAGGAGGAAAGATGGACAGGGAGAGAAAGGGGGAGGGAGAGAGAACAAAAGAACTAAAGAATGAAAGAAGAATACTCCAATTAGCATGGCTACACCTGTAATCTCACAGGCAGGAGGCAGGAGCAGAGGAATCTTATTTGAGGCCATCCCGGATGACACAATGAGACACTGCTTAAAGAAAGAATAGGAAAGAAAGTAGAGGAAATTTACCAAACTCACGTTCCAGAATGAGTCCTGTTCAACTGGCAGTGGCTGGTGAGCGAGCGTATCCAGTCCCGAAGCATTCCCTTCCTGAGTGACTTATATCATTCCTGCCCTACACAGTCGTGATATCTGCTTGAGTCTCGGGCCCTTGAGGCCTTGCTTTCCCACCCAGAGCGGAGCCCATCCACACCACAGCTCTTGAGCTCTCTCAACCTGCTGCCTCAAGGCCTCAATCTTTTCAAGGGCGGATCTCCATTTTGAAGGGTAAGTCCTCTGTCTGGAACTAAAACCAGATCCGCTATTATATAAAATCAAGAAATTTTGGCAAGTTCCAACACTCTCTGTTTAGTACTACATGGCCTTAAATACTGGCATGTGGGCCTCCCTACCTGGAGCAGTGCTCCATCCAGTAAGTGGTAGTGAAAGATGTTGGAAGTTGCCAGGCTGTGGTAGCGCTCGCCTTCAATCCCAGCACTTGGGAGGCAGAGGCAGGCGGATTTCTGAGTTCGAGGCCAGCCTGGTCTACAAAGTGAGTTCCAGGACAGTCAGGGCTATACAGAGAAACCCTGTCTCGAAAAAAACCAAAAAAGAAAAAAGAAAGATAGCTCCGTGAGTAAAGATGCTTGCATCCACCCTGACAATCTGAGTTCAATCCACAAGACCCAAATAGTGGAGGGACAGAACAAATTTCTGGCAGTTGTCCTCTGACCTCTACACATGGTTGACAAACATGTGGCTGCACTCATACATACATGATCATGCAGGGGCACAGAGAGAGTGGGGTGGAGAAGGGGGGTGGAAGAGAGATTGTGTGTGCGTATGTGCGCGTGAACGTCTTTGTGTTTGTGTGTGTGTATGTGTGTGTGTGTGTGTGTGTGTGTGTGTGTGTGTGTGTGTGTGTGTGTAAATAAAGCTTAATTTGTGAAATTTCGAAACATTTGAAGACTGTACACACAGGCTGGGACAGTAGCTCCATCGGGAGAGATGGCTTTGATGCATAAATGAATGCCTGGGGTCAATCCCCAGCACAGTGTAAATCAGGCATGGTAGCGCACACCTATAATCCTATGGTTTTCCAGGTGGAATGTAAAACAAAGTAGACCAGCAGGAGGATCAGAAGTCCAGAGACATCCTTCGGTATGTAGTGAATTCAAGACCAGCCTAGAGTACATTAGTCCGTCTCAAAAGCAAAAGCAAAGACTCTAACCTACCAGCACACACAACAGAGGTACTTTTCACAATGTCATGAAGAAGTTCCTCAGGTGACCTAAAGCGATTGAGAGTTTCAAAATACTTTCTGGTGTCTCTGTATCTGCCTTCATTAATAATCAACATTGACCTGTCATTGCTTTTTGCGAAAGAAAACACTATTTAACTAGTATTTGTCTGTTTAGACTTTTTTTTTGTTCTCCAAGTTTAAAGCAAGCAAGCGAGCCCTTCAGCCGACAGTACGACTTGAAGGCATTTCGATTTACATTGATATGAAAAATGGAATTCTGATCCCTGTCAAGCCTGAAGTACGGAGAAACGAAGTATGGAAGTATGAAAACAGCCTTTAATGACATCTCTGGCCCCCGACTCCACCCCGTTGCCATCTGCATTCACCCACAAGTGCATGCTTGAAATCAGGCTGTCTGGGTGTCTTGGACACAAAGGGACCCTTTGAAAAGACTGATTTGAGCATATGAGTGTCAAGAACCCCCCAGAACAGAGCCAATCCAAACCATGCTACAGTGTCTCCATTCAGAGGGCATCAATGTGCCTCTTTAGTGGTTTTACAGAATCCCAGGAAATCGTGATTACATGGCATTACCTTTTCATTGGCTGAAGAATGGAGGAAAAGCTTGCAAGTCCGCCTCACCATGTGAAAAAAAGTATTTTTGGTTCTGGTCATCTACTGCTGTTCTCTGATAAAAAAATTACACAGCAAATGCCTTTAAGACGCCACACAATTTTATATACAATTGTAGCTCAGTAGCTCGGGTGCTGGAGAGAGTACAGTTTCAGGGCAGACTGAAAAGAACTCCCAAACGGCTCTTGTTTTCAGGGAACAATCACTTAGTCAAGGACGGGGATTCGCAGCCATGATATGGAGAGTTTACTTTTGTTTCTTAGTGAAATGCTTCCCTCCAAGTTGAAGTAACTTGGGATTGACAGGAAAGCTATCTCTAAGTATTAACGGTATCATTAGTTGAGAACTTGTTTCAGAAGCGACTCAGAAGGAAAGCACTCAAAACTCATTGTGCTCTGATGGTGTGTGTAACGTTAGCCTGACTGTATTCTTTGTGTGTCAAGGATTTATTAGACATGAATAAAAAATCACCTAGAGCAATACCAAATTGTCAGTGTGTTCTAAGAGTGTTCGTTCCCATGACCCTAAATATCCATCAAGATTTGTTTTTGTTTTTGTTGTTGTTGCTGTTGCTGTTGTTATTGTTTGAGATAGAATCTCATATATCTCAGGCTGGGCTTGAACTCAGTAAGTAGCTAGGATGGCCTTGAACCCCTGATCCTTTTGCCTCCACCTCCTAAATGCTGAGATTATAAGCATGCACAAACATATCAGATGTATGTCGTGCTAAAGATCAAAGCCTTTGAGGTTTTGTGCATGCCAGGCAAATATTCTACCAACTAAGCTACATCCTCAGTCCTGCCCTCCAAGGTTTAAATAAGAAACCAAGGGCTGGAGAGATGGCTCAGTGGTTAAGAGCACCAACTGCTCTTCCAGAGGTCCTGAGTTCAAGTCCCAGCAACCACATGGTGGTTTACAGCCATCCATAATGAGATCTGATGCCCTCTTCTGGTACGTCTGAGGACAGCTACAGTGTACTCATGTATATAAAATATATAAATCTTTTTAAAAAGTAAAAAAAAGAGAAAGAAACCAAGGCAGAAATCTCACACAGTTATCAATGTGTTAGCAAATGTGACATTGAATGGTATGAAATCTTATGAGACACCTTTAAATGCTCCCAGCGTGTGTCCCTTGAATTTAGTGTGCTTAAGAGTTGCTTGGGAGCCTACCTAGTGTGCTCATGGCCCCCGGATTCTGTTACCAACACTGGACACAAGAATTTCTTGGATATAAAGATGACAGACACCTTCTGTCTATACATATTGAATAATTCTCCCGAGGTGTTGTGGTGGTTTGAATACGAATGGCCCCCATAGGCTCATATATCTAAATGCTTAGTCATTAGGGAGTGGCGTTGTCTGAAATAAACTAGGAGGTGTGGCCTTGTTGGAGGAAGTATGTCAAATGGGGGTGGGGTGGGGGTGGGCTTTGAGATTTGAAAAGCTCAAACCAGGTCCAGAGTCTGTCTCTCTCTGCTGCCTGGGGATCCAGATGTAGAACTCTCAGCTACTTCTGCCTTTGCGCCACCATGCTCCCTGCCATGATGGATAATGGACTAACCCTCTGAAGCTGTAAGCCAGCCCCAGTTAAATGCTTTCTTTTAGAAGTGTCACCACTCTAAAAGTGTTGCTGTCTCTTCACAGCAACAGAACAGTGGCTAAGACAAGGGGTCTGTGGCGAATTTGTAAATATAATAAACACTTTTTATTCAACTGTACTTCTCACCACATCTGAACTTCCAGGTTGTCTCCACATTGGCGAAGTGCATTTTTCTCATCCTGGTGAAATGAATCCAGCTCAGGTTTGAATAAGTCATTCTTTCTCTTAAATGGCCACTCCGTCATCATCCAGATAAGAATGACAGAGGAGATACGCTGTGGCAAGGTTGCATCACAGCCAGACACTGAAACAGATATGGACAGCAGGAGTGTTCTTCTCTGGATTATGCAGAATGTGTAAAACCGGCCTTTAGACTGTGCCTTGCTCTGAGTGACTCCGTCTTATAAGGACCCTTTGGCCCCATGTTGAGTGCAAATGGGGAGAGAGGCAGGATGGCTGCACAGGAGGAGGCAAGGGCTGATAAGTAGCTTAGTCCTAAAATGAAAAGGGAACTTTTAAAAAGGTACCATATACAAGTTTATCAAAAGTAGGCTGGGACCATGTAAGACCTTGAGCATATTAAAACCATAGCAGAGGGGATGGAGAGATGGCTCAGCAGTTAAGAGTACTGACTGCTTTTCCAGAGGACCCAGGTTCAATTCTGAGCACCCACGTGGCAGTTTACAACTATCTGTAACTCCAACATCGGACACCCTCGCACAGACATACCTGCAGGCAAAATGCCAATGCACATAAAAATAAATTATTTTAAAAACCATAGCAGCAAAGCCAGATCCAAGAACTTAATAAAAACAACAGACCAACGTAGATTATAGCCTGACCTCCTGAACAGGACACATGTGTGGTATGGGAGCACACACACGGCTTTGATCCCATTACTGGGGAAGCAGAGGCAGGTGGATTTCTGTGAGTTCCAGGTCAGCCCAGTCTAGATAGGGAGTTCCATCCAGGAAACCTTGTCTTTAAAAACAAAAAATGGAGGCCACCTAACGGAGATACCAAAGGCTTCACCACCCTGTCATCTAACTAATTGGTGCATGTGTGCATGTGTGTGTGTGTCTGTCTGTCTGTCTGTGTTTATCTCTGTGTATCTGTTTGTTTGACTCTGTCCCTGTCTCTGTCTCCCTGTCTCTCTGTCTGTCTGTCTGTCTGTCTGTCTGTCTGTCTGTCTGTGTGTTTGTCTCTCTCTGTGTCTGCATGCCAGCAGGCAGAGAGCTCCCAATAACCCCCAGGCCTTCAGCTCAGCTTCATCACCACTGTTTGACATGGCCTGTTCAAACTACTGTCCATCCCTCTGCCCCATCCATCTATCTGGTCCTGGTCTTGCACCTCATCTCCACAGTCCTGTCCCTCTAAAGCTTGACTGACCCCTGTGCCTGCCTCTGAAACCCAAGGCCAACTCTGATCTGTGACACCAGCAGCCCTCTAACTGGATTCCTTAATGTCTTACCTAAGCACTATAGCTGCTGTCTTTGCAATCCACCTTTGCTTCCAGTTTAAAAAAAAAAATCTTTGAATTGCATGGCTCCTTTAACTGTTTTGTAACCATTCTCTAACACACACATACACGCACACACACACACTAATGGTTAATTTTTCTGTCAACTTGGCATAGCTATAGTCATCTGAGAAGAGGGACCCTCAGTTGAAAAAAATGCCTTTATAAGATTGGCCTACCGTTAGCAAGTCTGAGGGGAGTGTTCTTGATTAATGATTAAAGTGGGAGGGGCCCAGCCCATTGTGGGTGGAGCCATCCTTAGGCTGCCAGTCCCGGGTTGTATGAAAAAGCACTCTGAAAATCCATGGAAAACAAGCCGGCAAACAGCACTCCTCCACGGCTTCTGCTTCAGTTCCTGTCTTCAAGCTTCTGCCTTGCGTTCCTGTCCCGACTTCCCTTCTAGATTGACAACACTGTCACAGCGGATGACAGCTGTGGAAGACGGAAGGAGGGAGCTGTGGAAGCCCGGAAAAGGAAATTAGGCTCGAATGACAAATTACAGATTTAGCTATCAAAATACATGTTGGAAACATTTAAAATCATGTTTTCATCCTCCATTCCAATATAAAAATATTACTATTATTTGTGATTTTAATTGTTCAATGTAAGCGGAAGCCACAAGACTTACAAACAAACTGGCAATTTTCATACAAGCTACGCACCCCGTGGCTGAGCGTGTGGCTCAGTGGTCAGAGTCTTGGCCAGCCTGTGTGAGGCCCTGGCTCAGTGGCTCAGTGGCAAGACTCTTGGCTAACATGGAGAGGCTTTGGGTTTGACGCTTAGAACTGTAGAAAAAGAAGTGTTGTGATTTGAGTAAGGATGTGCCTTCCATGGGACCAGCTAGGGCTAAATCGGGTCTGATGCAGATGCTTAAAGGAGAGCCGTGGCCTCTTCCTCAAAGCTGGCTCACTTCGCCGTATTTTATAAAGAGAGGGGTTCTCGTGTTCATTCCTAACTCAGGTCTGTTCGTGGAGGCACAATGACAGGACTTAAGGTTTAGGTAGTGAGGGAGGAAGTTACCACCGCACTTTAAGCCCCGCCCTTGATGGCCTCTTTCTTATCCTGGACTTTACTGTGGAACCTGAAAATGTTCTTTCTTTCTCAGTTCTTTGCTCAGCTTTTTTTATTTTTCCAGCTAAAACCAGACAGAGATGGGTGCTTTCTGTATGGAGACTCAGGGTAGAACTGAGCCACGGAAGCACCCGGAGAAATGCCTAAGCAGGTGGTTTGATTGCGAGGACCCTGTGACTGGGGGGTGGGTGGATGTGGCTCCAGCAGAGTTACACAAACCAAGGATGGCAGCGATGGCGCATCCTAGGACGATTCCAGAGCACGGGTGGTCATCGTTCTGTCTGTGTGGTTTTCTAGCCTCGCTCTCCTGGTGAACCGTTCTTTTTCCGTGCGTTCTCTCCCTTCATCTCTCATGTCTCCTTATCCATCACCGCCCCTTAGCGACCTTCCTGCTTGAGCCTTCCGAGTGCTGAGATTACAGTTGTGTGTCACTACACCGTGCTCAATAGTCTTTTAAAAAATGTTTTTTTCTCCTGGAAACAGATTTGAAAGCCCCTGGTTGTTACTAAGAATCCCACAATTCTCATCCGAGAATATCGACTTTGAGCCTTCTTTTCTTATAAGGACTAAGTGATCTTGCAGAGACTCCCCAAATGTTGCTACTGGCTCCACCTCCTAAATCCCATCTGCACTAACTGCACCCCATGCTGTAGATTGAGAAGGGCTAAAACAGACTGTTCACAACCCCGCAGAGCAGCTGTAATTAGAGGCAAGAGGAAAATGAGGTGACCTTACAAAAATCCCAAGTCCAAGGCTTTATCTCCTAGAGTGCCTTTCATGAATGGTACTTTTGGAGGCAGGGGAGTGACTCCAACTCTTGTTCTGAAAATTGGTTATTGAACTGTAATAGGAGTGGTAATTTTGGGGGGACTCAAAAGTTTATCCACTCAACATTAGCAGAGGAATGTGAAGTGTTGTGAGCCGGAGCCAATCTCCACGCACAGCCACAAAGCAGGTGTCTACATCACAGTTTGCAGCCAGGTGGAAGGGTCCCTCAGTGTGGTGGGACACAGTTCTCAAGTGTGTCCATAGCTGTTTTCTGTATGTTAAATTACCAACTAAATCGCATTAGCATCTCTCTGTCTCTATCATTCCCAGTCTTCTCAGAGGAGCTAGGCATTAAAATACAGTGCAAAAATGTATGATGTTGAAGAAATTAATGCATTCCTCTCCACATAGCAATGCATACACTCCATATTTCAATAGCAAAGGTCACGTATACAAGCAGTTTGATAGAACTACTCATTCCGTGTGTGCATGTCATGCTATACTGTGCTTTCCATGAGAGCAGAGATTTATTTTAAGTCTGTGTCCCCAGCACATAGTAGATGTCAAGTTAAATTTCTGTAGCTAGAAAAGATGGCTGTGGGGAAGTTTTGTGGAGAGAGGATGTTTGTGATATGGACATGCTGTTATTCTAAACATAACTCAGCTGCTGTTCTTATCAGTGAGCATTTCAGGATCAAAACAGGCTACAGTCTAGTCAGTATTGGGATGTGTGTGTGTGTGTGTGTGTGTGTGTGTGTGTGTGTGTGTGTGTATGTGTGTGTGTTTGAGAGCCGGAGATTGACATTGTATGTCTTCAGTCATTCACTCTGCCTCATTACCTCTCACTGCACCTAGAGCAGCTAGACTGGCTGGTCAGGGAGTTCTGGAAATCTGCCTGTCTATGCCTCTCCAGGGTTGGTTACCAGCTATGGTGCGATGGCCCCCCTCCCCCGTATTCTCTTTGAATACGTCATCCCCAGTGATGTCACTGTTTGAGTAGGCTTAGGAGGGGTGGCCTTGCTGGGGGATAACTTTGAGAGTTTGAAAATGCATACCATTTCTCCTTTGTTCTCTCCCCCTTCATGCAGATGTGAGCCCTCAACTTCCGGTTCCGGCAGCTTGATGACACACTTCCCCGCCATGACAATCGTATCCTCTGGAAACTTGGCCCAGATAAACTTGTTCTTCTGTAGGTTGCCACGGTCAGTCATGGTGTTTTATCACAGTGATAGAAAAGTGACTAAGACAGCAGCTGAGCCACCTCCTCAGCCCCTGCGCTGCTTGTGATTTCCCGATGAAAGAGAACAAATCTGTGAGCCTTATCTCAGGGAGGTTGCGCTGATTCATTGGTCCAGTCTCCCTTGAGGTCCTTCTGGTTACAGAGGGCTTATTCATTGGCCAAGGACTTGGGTTAGGCATTCTTGAATTTCTGCATATAAGTCAATGGAGAATATGGCTTGCTTTATGATATGACAGGATGTGAAGTAATGTTTTAATCTTGAGAGTGATTTCAGTAATACATAGGGCTTTTGAAACTTCTATGATCTTTGAATATCATCTCTGCATTTGAAGCAGTATTTCAAAGTACTGCTCAGGCAATTTATTTGTCAATTTATTTGTGAGTCTGCCATCTTGTACCTTCTTTGCATAATTAATATTGTAAACAATATTAATGATGTTCTTTGATATTGGACTTGGGAAGGAAAATCTAATTTTAAATGTATTCTGCAAATAATTTGATAGTTGATTCTGTAAATGTCACTTTTAATGTACTTATAATTATTTTCCAAACAACGCCTCTGGCAATAAGCCACATTCTATAGCAAATAATTTCTTTATCTTCTTGGATTAAATAAAACAACATATTTATCTCTGTCTTTGTTTGGATTTTACTTGCTGTGACTCACTTTGCCAGCCAAGTGAATTTTAAAATAAATAATAAATTTGTATGACCTTTTGTTTTCTCACTATATATGAAAAAGGAAAAAAAAAAGACTGAATGCAGACTTAAGAATATGAAATTCCTGAAAGCATCTTATTAAAATTCCAGAAGACAGACAATGGTACTCATTTCTTAGGACCGCCGTGACAAGGCTTTGAAAACAGTGTGGCTTAACTCAGCAGAAGCGAGTTGTCTCTAGCTCTGGAAACTCAAGCTAAAATCAGGTGTCAGTAGGCTGCCATCTCTCTGTCTGAAGCCTGGAAAGGCCTCTTTCTTATTTCTTCCTGGCTTTGGCTAGTTTGTCAGCAATCCTTGACACAACTTGCTTTGTAGATACACCCCAACATTCTTCTGTCTTCACCTGGCCATCTTCCTATAGGAAGCCCAGACGTGCTTGAATTAGGGATCTACCACGCTCCACTATGACTTCCCATAGAAAATCACATTGGCAATGACCCCATTTTCAAGTCCCATCTCATTCTGAGATACTGGGAGTAGGGCTTGAGCAGATATATTTTTTGAAAGTGGCTGGTCATGGTAGCATGCAACTATGACCCCAGCACTCAGGAGAAAGCTCAGTGAATCCAAGATCAGCCTGGTCTACATAGTGGCCAACCAGGGCTACATAGTGACAGCCTATGTTTATGAAAGAAAGAAAGAAAGAGAGAGAGAGAGAGAGAGAGAGAGAGAGAGAGAGAGAAAGAAAGAAAGAAAGAAAGAAAGAAAGAAAGAAAGAGGGAGGGAGGGAGGGAGGGAGGAAGAAAGGAAGGAAGAAAGAAAACCCCAAAAGGCATCAATTTATAATAACTATTTTCTATCAAAATTTAACAAATATTTGGATCTGGAGAGATGGCTCAAAGGTTAAGAGCACTGATTCACCTGTAACTTTGAAACTCAGGTCCCCCGCTTCTCAGAACAAACATTCATATTCAGGAACCAAACCACTAATGTCTAAGTAATGGTGCTTTCCCTTAGAAATGTGGTTCTTTTAGTCATAGGGAAAAAAAATTCTGATTTCTGTTAAGTAGATAACTGTGTGTTTGTGTTTCTATTTTTCAGAAATCCAAAAGCAACAAGCCCCCTCAAAGACAACAGAAAAGAGGGGGTCTGGAAGAGAGCTCAGTTGGCGGACATGCTCGTATAGTGAGTACTCAAAATCATAATGGCCAAGTAGGGTGGCTCATACCTGCAATCCCAGCTCTCAGTAGGTGGAGTCGGGATGATTGCTGTGAACTTGAGTCTAGCCTGGGCAACAGAGAAAGATCCTGCTCAAAAATGCTTTCATAATCTCTGGTAATATTTACTACATAATAATATTGACAATATTTTGTTAAATGCAGTATTTAAATTAATTCCACATGTTTCCCTTTTTTCTTCCTTTCTTTCTTCCTTCCTGTCTCTCTCTTTCTTTCTTTCTTTCTTTCTTTCTTTCTTTCTTTCTTTCTTTCTTTCTTTCTTTCTTTCTTTCTTTCTTTCTTTCTTTCACTTTGTTCTTGTTTTGGTTTGGGTTTCAGTTTTGGCTTTTCAAGACAGGGCTTCTCTGTGTAGCCCTGGTTGTTCTGGAGCTTGCTCTGTAGACCAGGCTACCTCAGACTCACAGAGATCCACCTGCCTCTGCCTCCCAAGCAGTGGGATTAAGATGTGTGCCACCACTGGCTCATGTATTTCTTTTTATTTGCTAGGATATTTTTTTAATCATATGTGTGACTTGTATTGCCTTTCTGTTACTGATTTATAATATACTTGAGAGTATTTTTGAACAAGCTGGTGTGATTATATACTACAGGTATTTGTTCATCTTGATCTGCCTCCCACAAACTCATATTTTTGAGCTGACATTCTGAGTGTGTCATTGTTCCGAGTGCAACTACATAGTTATCCCCTTCCTATGGTAGAACTGTATGTTCCACCTCATTGATTTAGGGTTGATCATTCGATTTTCTTTGGCCAGTGAACTATGAGTTTCAGGGAGTAACAAATTCTACGCTGAGATGCTTTAAAAAAAACCTGTCATAAAGCCTACTAACTCTCTATCACTGTGTCACAAAGCAAGGTGTTTAATACAACGGGTAGCTCTTTCAGTCTGGGCACTCAAATGAAGACATCACAGATACGCAGAAGAGCCTTTGAAGAGACGCAGTCCTCATGAGAACTGTTTCCCCAGAAGATGTCAAAGGTAGGAAGAGAGGAGGATGAAGGCGGAACTAGTACAGCATCTATTTCCCCTCCAGCCACCTAGTGGGTTTTGGCTTCTCCAATTCAGCAGCTTCATGAGAGATTCTGCTTGACTCCAGCCTGAAATTCTATGAGGCGATGTGTCTCTAATTTGGTTCCCAGCATTATGTAGTATCCATTATAGCTCAGCACATACCATAGAAATGAAGAAAGACCAAGGACAGGTGCGTGTTTTCAGCGACCTGAAGTTCATATATATTTTAAAAACACCTTTTTTAATGCTTGTGATCAAAGAGCCTGGTGTGTTCTAGGGAAGCTATCTACCACTAAGTGACAGCCATCCCCAGCCCTAGGTTCTCAAGATGAGATTTCAATATCAGTGCGGGCTCTCCTCAGGCTTCCAGCTCCTCTGTTTCTACCGCTCAAGTGCTGGGGAGCTGTGAAACTGGGGCCTGATTGGACAAAACGCATTGCAGGGGTTGGAAAGGACAAACATTGTCTCAGGGCTTCTCTTTGTTGCCTGTGTGTATCCATTACACCGCAAGGTAAGTAACTATATTCACCACACTCTGCCAGAAGGCTCTGACTCACCACAGGCCCCAAAACAATGGAACTAGCCTGCCATGAAGTGAAGCTTCTTAAACCAGAACAGAACCCTGTTCTCTGTGAAGTTGTCTTTCTTGGGCATTTTGTTACAGGGATGAACAGTGACCACATATATGCCAGTCACCAAAACTGGGAGTTAAGCAAGAGGAAGTGCTATTCTTGAAGTATTCCAGGGTGCTTCAAGACTGAAATCTGTCTCCCTGAGGATAGGGCTTTTGGATATTTATAGATGATTTATGGTTTGGGGAAAGGGGAGTCTCGAAGTGAGGCGATCAGCAGCATGCTTAAGTATAACTATTGATCTCCATTGGTCACATGTTCAGAAAATGGTGGCAACCCATCAGGCACCTTTTCAGGCCCAAGGGAGGAGTCAGTGGAGTCAGGGTCCTGGCATCATAATGTCATATGCAGAATGGTAGTTTGAAGCAGAATGGCCCCATAGCATAATATAGTCCAATGCTTGCTTCCTAGCTGAAGAATTGTTTGGAAGGGTTAGGAGGTGTGACCTTGTTGGGGAGGTAAGTCAGTAGGAGTTGGCTTTGAGGTTTCAGAAGCCCATGCCAAGCCCTGTGTATGTGTGTGTGTGTGTGTGTGTGTGTGTGTGTGTGTGTAGTGGAAGTTTCTGGATTTGTCAGGTAATACAGACCCACGTGGTGTTTTGCTGAGGCAAGACCCATGGGAGGACACGTGACATTTGGAGAAAGTATAAATAGGACTCAATGGACAGTGACAGTGACAGTCATAGCTAGCTTTGAAACGCTTCATTGGTCTTGCAACTTCATCTTTGCTGACCTCTACTTCATTGAGGGAGGCACGACAGAGAACTTCTCCTGGAATCTCAGCCAGTCCTGGTTGCTCCCACTGACTCCTGTTGATTCAGGAAAGGCCTGGTGGTTTCTGCTGGATCATGCCACTGCTGCTGAATTGCCCCTAAAGAACTACTTCTAAACAGATTCCCACCCCCTTGTCCTATTTACCATCTTTTCTACCCTACCTTTGGATGGTAGGATAGAAGGGGGAGTCAATTCATTTGAGGACCCTTATTACAAGTAGGTTTAAAAAAATCTAAGTCTCTCTGTCTCTCTGTCTCTGTCTCTGTCTCTGTCTCTGTCTCTCTCTCTCTCTCTCTCTCTCTCTCTCTCTCTCTGTGTCTCTCCTCTCTCTCTCTCTGCCTGCAGGTCAGAGTGTAGTTCTCAGCTACTTCTCCAGCCGTACACCTGCCTGCTGCCATGCTCCCTGCCATGATAATCGACTTACAGTCTGAAACTATAAGCAAGCCCCCAATTAAATGTTCTCTTTTATAATAGTTACCTGGACCATGGTATCTCTTCATAGCACTAGAACAGTGACAAAGAGAGGTACCAAAGCTCTAGTGGGAGATTAATAACAAACTGTTCAACTGTATGGTGTATAAAATGAAGGATTTTTAAAGTCAACCAAAGGACAGTGAACTACAAGTAATTTCAGAAAGTTAGGAGTAGAGTTTTTAGGTTATTTTTGGTTTTAAATGCACAGATGTTATTAAAATTATAGCATGCCTAGTTGATGAAGTATTATGCAACCAGTAAAAATTTAGCAAGAGCATAGAAATTTATTTATAGAAAGAGAAAAGTAGGAGAATAGTTATTAAAATGTAGGTAGAACAACCCAAACGTAGCCATGAATAACAATGACATATTTTCTTGGGGTTGGTTATACTATGAATGACTTTCCATCTGTTTTAAAGGTTTCTGGATTTTCTATTGCATCATTTATTCTCATAATGAAAATAAGCTAGAATGTGATAAACTATTTAAAAGTACTAATAATGTTATTTGTGGTGAAGAACATTAAGAGAGTATGTGTAAATGAATACATATCAAAAATGTCCTTTGGATTTTAAACCAAACTTGTAACTATCTGTAAATATCATTTAATAAACTTAAAATGGACTTCCTCAGGCTTCTAACAAGTCTACAAACCCCATCACGTTGTAACTTCTGTTCTTTGCATTGTTATTATTATTATTATTATTAATTATTATTGCTGTTGTTATTGCTTATCCATGTTTTTATTTTGTAGTATAGCTTGTTTTACTTTGTTTTTGTTTGTTGGGACAGGGTCAACATGTAGCCAAGGCTGGCTTTGAACTCCTGATTCTCTCCTCTTCAGCTCTGGATGCTGGTGTTAAAGGCTTGTACCATCATACCTGTCTGGTTTTTTTTTGGGGGGGGGGTGTCATTTGTTTGCTTGTTTGTTTTGTCATGCTTATTGCATGCAAGATCTTGGTCTATAGAGTTGCTATCCAGTCCCCCATAATAAAATGGCAAAAGTGTTTGAGAATAGTAACCTGTTAAAGTCATCTTCCCTAGATCCTTCCAGGTGGCTTCCTGGGAACCTTTGCCCTTTACGAGGTTGTGTTGCAAAAACCAGGGTAAAATGCATAGGCAGCTACTGTGTCAGGGTTGTCTAAGGTAAACAGAGCAGAGTAACTGCCACTCAGCAGAATGGAGAAATCCATTCCAAGGGACTTGGCCAGAGTAACAGAGGATCTTACACTCTCAAGCAGACAGGCTTAATTTGTATTTAATCCCGAAGAGCACGATTTGTATATCAGTGAGTGGACATACAATGGTAGCTACTCTCCAGTTGCTTTTCTGGGTTCCAGATAAAGCCATGGGCAAAAGATTTTTTTTTTTTTAATTTCCTTAACTTGATTGTAGGGTAGTGCTGAGGAGCCTGGAGCATAGCCTAACCTCTGACTTTCAGCCATTGGCCATTACAGCTGATTTCCTGCCAAGCCCATCCTCCTCACAAGTTGAAATCTATGCAAAGGTGGAAGATTTTTAATTTTAGAAGCATTAGAATATGTCTATAATGTGTGTGTGTGTGTGTGTGTGTGTGTGTGTGTGTGTGTGTGTGTGTGTATGTATGTATACATCAGAATAGGGATCTTATATAACTCAGTAATTAAGAGAATTGGGAAAGGTGCCAGAGCTGATTAAAATGAGGAGTCAGTGGCTGAAAATTTATGTGGGAAAAAAGGAATATTTAGCCAGGCGGTGGTGATGCACACTCTTAATCTCAGCACTCAGGAGGCAAAGGTGGGTAAATCTCTGAGTTCGAGGCCAGCCTGGTCTGCAGAGTAAGTCCCAGGACAACCAGGTGTAAACAGAGAAACCCTGTCTTGAGAATCCAAAAAATGTAAAATAAAAAGAAAGTAATATTGGAGCGAATTTACAAATTGTAACAAGCTGGATTTTTATACAAGAAGAGGTAAGTAGAAAAGGCAGCAGAATCTTCAGTCAGGCGGAATTCATTTGCCTGCTTTAGACATAGTAAGTAATGCCGTTCCCCCCACCCCACCCCACCCATTATTGCGTACCCTAGTCCTCAGAACCTCTGATTGAGTCATTATGCCACAAAGGGGACTTATGGCTGCAGATGAAATGAAGATCAGCTCTGCATCGGGCTTGATTGTAGGAAGAGAACTTGGACCACTCAGATCAGATCAGTGTAATCACCACGTTCTCTAAAGAGGAAGAGGGTGGCAGAAAAGAGAGTCAAGACAGAGTTGTGACTGTAAAGTCAGGAGAGTGGACCGCCACCGGCTTCCAGGGTCTAAGAACCCACGAGGAAAGTGCACCGTGACAACTGGAAAAGGTAGGGAGTAAACTGTCCTCTGGAGTACCCAGAAAGAAGTGGAGCACTGCAGAGATCTTAGCCCAGCAAGCTCTGGGTAGGATTTCTTCTCCCCTGCACTACATTAGTAATAAATATGTTGTTTGGAGCCACCACGTGTGAGACACATTTTCATAGCAGAAACAGAATGCTAACACAGTAGAAAAGATTTGGTTACCTGCAACTTGGAGTTTAAATGGAACACCAGACAAAGGCCCAGACATGGAGACTCATACAGTCCCTAGACCCTCAGCATCCCAGCATCCCACGGGATGTATGCTTTTAAAAGGGGCGGCACATTTCATTTATTAAGACACCCATATCAAGCTGCCTTTGCAGCCCCTGCGGAGGATACTTCTGCAGGCTGCTAATAGCAGGAGCAGTGTATTCCAGCAAGGCGAGTGACTCAGCGCTTAGCAGAGATGCTTTGCCCAACACAGGGTTATTAATCACTGCTGGGAATAGGAATGTGCAAATTGATGACTTGACAGTTCGGTAGAACTCCCTGCTCCACATCCTCCCCGAAAACTGGGGAGAGCCAAGTCATCAATAACTCTGAAATCAATTCTTGCTCCCTCAGCCAGTTTCTAGGCAAAAGGAGTAATGGCCTGTTGTGAAACAACTGCTTTCGAGTTTGTGAGGTGTGTTTTTGACAAGCTTTTCTTACCTTCAATTAAAGTAAGCTGGGTAAGCCTTAGGAATTGACTCTGAGCCTGTGGGGAGGCTTATCAAGTATGAAGTAACTGCCAGGCATTGAAAAATGAATTCGTTAAAAAAAAAAAAAAAAAGCCAGGTGTGGTGGTGCACGCCTTTAATCCCAGCACTTGGGAGGCAGAGGCAGGTGAAGTTCTGAGTTCAAGGCCAGCCTGGTCTACAGAGTGAGTTCCAAGACAGCCGGGGCTACACAGAGAAACTCTGTCTCGAAAAACCAAGAAAAAAAAAGTCTAATTTTTGCCTCCTCTGGCATCCATGGTGTCTTTATAGGGACACTCTGAGATAATTCCATTAATTCCTCTTTGGTGGATGAATGTCCCAAACTTTGTTGACTATGTTTTAGGACAAGTGGCTGGCTTAGGAATTTTGTAGAAGTAAATTTGATGTCGTGAGAATGAAGTGAGATGATCATATAAAAACACAGAGCAAGGGCAAGTTGAGTGAGCTGGTCTTGCTGAGCTGGTGGAGCATGGGCTAATGTGTGGGAGAAACCAGTTTGACAATGAAATCAGCTTAGGGGGAGGCTGAGAGGAGACTAGGTCTCTTTGATGTTATTTGAACTCTTGAATGTACTTGTGACTAAAGAAGGGGTCATCTGTCTCTGCTGTGTCTCACAGTTGCTTTGTCATTGAGCCTTTGATTTCTCCTATGTTGGTTTGGATTTAATTTCTGTTATTGGACCTTTGTTGCAGTCATTTTCCTACTTCTGCATGGTGGGGGGCATACTCCAAGGTGCTCAGGGGAGGTCTAGCACTGCAATTATTAGTAGTACCTGATCCTACATATGTTGTATTTGTTACCCTGCACATACGTAACTGTAATCGAGTTTAACTTATATAGCAAGCATAGTTAGAAACACTGAGACTAAAATAGAGGAAAATCACAAGAGTATACTTCATCAGTTATATGTGTGTGTGTGTGTTCTCTCAAAATACACTACTGTGCTGCTGTACCTGTGTCTCCACTGCCATGAGGACAATACGGAGCTAGGTGTGGTGGCCCATGCCTGTAGTCCTGGCACTTGGCAAGCAAAGGCAGGTGGGTCTTTGTGAGTTCCAGGCTAGCCCAGTGCTACAGAATGAGAGCTTGGAGAGAGGTGGTGTGTGTGTGTGTGTGTGTGTGTGTGTGTGTGTGTGTGCGTGTGCGTGTGCGTGTGTGTGTGTGTGTGTGTGTGAGAGAGAGAGAGACAGAGAGACAGAGAGACAGAGAGAGACACAGAGAGAGAGAGACACACAGAGAGAGAGAGAGACACACAGAGATTGAGAGAGAGTGTGCCTATGCCAGGAGATGTGACAGACGGTGGTATCAGGCTGCTTGCTACTCACCTGACACTATGACAGGAAGATGTTCTTTGTTTTAAAGTGAGATGACACAAAGCTTGGTCACATCACTCAAAACTGAGTACAAGCTAACTAAAAATTCCCCTGGAGGTTTTCTTCTCCTTTTTAAAAACAAAACCCCACATAGCCCAGGCTGGCCTTAAACTCCCCGTGTAGCTGAGGATGACCTTATTAAACTCCTCATCCTGCTTCCTCATCTCTCAAGAACGGGGATGACAGATGTCCACCAGATTTTTCTGGAGTTTCCACTTTAGTTTTTTCTACATGGTTGGCTGCAGATTGGCGTGCAGCTTCACTGAGTGAAACCTCACATGAGGGGGACACTGCTGTATGGGTAATCCAAGCCCATGCGGTGTATTTAAAAAGATGTCTTGGGCCGTCAAGATGGCTCATCGGTAAAGGCACTTGCTGCCGAGCCTGATTACTGCTATTAGAGGGTTAGAGGTTACTTGGGGCTTCATCATGGCCACGAATACATTTTAATAAGAAGAGGCTTATTATCTAGGTACTGGTGCTCAAACCAGCATCAGGGTTGCGCCTGAGAGCACTCCCAAGATGCAGCACCTAGCCATGTCTGCCCAGGGTTTATTTATAAAGGCAAACCCACTTGATTATGTGTATTTTGACTAAGTGTAGGCAGGGTCTTATATTAACATGCATGTCTTGCTTTTGTCTTGATCATCTTTTCTAGACAGAGTTTGATTACAAAAGCAAAAATACCAGTTAGTCACATGACCTGTTATCTTGCCAGAACAGAATATTTTAGGAGCTCAGTCAATTTAAGAATAGTCTTCAACATCTGGGAAAAGGAGGAAATGGGCTGACAGGGTACAGCCTGTACACCCTGAGAAAGCTGTATGTGTGTGTGTGTGTGTGTGTTGTAATTACATTTTATTTATAGGTTAGGGCAGGCATGACATGGCATAGGTATGGAGGTCAGAGGACAACTTTCAGGAGTTGGTGATCTCCTACTGTGTGAATTCTGGGTTCATACTCACATAGGGTGATGGTTAATATTACACTTAAGGTTTTAATTACTATGCTTACGGTGCGTACAAGTTGTCCTCTGACCTCTACACACATGCTATTGCCTGCCTGCCCTAACCCATAAATAAAATGTGCTCAGAGTAATTTTCGAAGCTGGAAAGCAGTGAGGGAAGAGAAAGAGAGAACTATCAGGCGGAAGATGCAAACATTCTCTCGGCAGAATCTTTGCTTTCGTGCCTTTGCAGAGCAGCTTCAGCTTCCACTGTGGACTCAGTCTATTTTCTACTGTCCCCAAATGGCCTGGAACTGAGTTAACCGAAACTGAAATGACATCTGCTCGTACGGTTTCATCTGAAGCTTGAGGATGGACTTAGAAACAGACTCCATTTGCCTTCCAGATTTCTATATTTTAGAAGAGATAGGAACACAAGGAGAAAATCTAGCTATTATGGAGAGTGGGAAGACTGAAGGTCTAACTTTAGTATAAATCAGATGCATTGTTATCTACTTACGTATAGTTACTTATAGTCAGAAAATTCGGGAATACAGAAGAGGCAGAAGGAAATCAAATTCTGCTACTAAGAGTAAAAAGATCACTGATCTAGTCAGCAACACTAAGTCTTAGAATGAAACTCATCTTGCTGATAAAATGATTTAGAATTTCCAGGCATCTAGAACTGTGAGGAAAAAGAAGTTGCGTTGTTTAAACTACTCAGTCTGTTGTATTTGACACCCCAGGTAAACCAAGATACACATGTGTGCATGTACACACACACACACATACACACACACACAAACACACACACTACCCATACATGGTGGGAGAGCCAGATTAAACAAATAATCAAAAAGAAATATTAGACAATGATAAATATTCTAAAATAGGGGACAAATTATACTCCAGCAATGCAGAGAAGATAATGTGTTAGCTGAGCTTGGGTGATAGGGAATCTAGACTGGAGATTGTGGGGACCTGAATGTGGACATTGGCCTTAGAAGAAAAGTTTACAACATTCTACCGAGCATCCTTTGACTCCTAGACAGCAGCTGACTGGCGCCTAGGCTGCCATGAATCATAAAGGCAATTGTACTTCTGAGAGAGTAGGAGCTTAGAGATACTCGGTTCCTAAGTTGGAGTATAGATCTGTAGTCAGCTTCCTGTCCTCCACCTCTCTCTTCTGTTCTTCTTTTTCATTTTTCTCTATGCCTCTTCTCCGGGTCTCTGCAGACGACACCCCCACCCCTGCATACCTTTTATCTAGCCAGACATGAAATTATGGAAGCCACATTCAAGTCTTCTTTCCTGTTCTTTTCTCCCACACCATCACACAATTCAGGATTTCATTGCTCTCCCTAGTTGTGTGCAATGGCCTCCCTATGATCTTTCTAATATAGATGATGTCACACTTCTGCTTAAAGTTGTAGCTTGGCTCCCTAGATTGCAGAGTTAAGTTCAGAAGTTTTGGCATACATGCAGGCAGAACACTGTATACATAATAAGTCTTTAAAAATATTTTTAATTAAAATATAACTTCATCATTTCTCCCCTTTCCTTCCAACCCCTCCCGTGCCCTCATGTAATGTTTTTCTTGCCACACACCCTGCCTCTCAGCAGTTCAAATCTTTCACCCCCCCCCAGACCCATTCATTCAGTTCACACCGAACTGTCCTGATTCATTCTGTTACTTTACCTGCTCTGTTCTCTTATTTGGAACCTCCTTCCCTTTTCATATACAATTTTTCCTTTCCCTTCAAGATTTATGGCCAGAATTACTTTTCCAGAAACCCCTGATTAACTCAGCTTGTGGTCGTTTTTGCTCTATTGTCTCTGAGAAGGTCAGTGTTATGTTCTTTTTTTTTTTTTTTCCTCCAAGCGTCTGTCACATAGCCGGTTTCACTAGTGCTTGAAATAAGAAAACTAAATCACAGGGTTTGGTGAATCGCTATCTGGAGAGATCATAGATATTTCTGAAGCTTCTGTATATGGAAGTAGAGAGATTTTTGAGGTTCGGAAGCCAGCGAGGAAAATCGCCTGAGTGCCGGTTAAGACGAAAGTTGCCTCGGTGGTTTTACTTAACATTTCCGTGCCAATTGGCTCGTAGGGAAGGTGGAACCAAAACAAGGAGAAAAACTGCATTTCCCGTCATGCCTCCGGAAACCACGCCCGGTGACTCTCAACGTCCCGCCTGACTCACGTGGAAACGAAAGGATCACTTCCGGTTTTGCAACCCCGGGAACCGGCGGCGTCGATCGGCCCTTTAAGGCCTTTCTCCGAAGCTCCGCCTTCGCTTGGGTCTTTCTAGAAAGGCAGCTTCGGTCTGGACCGAGCGGGGCAGGTATTACCGGGCCGCCATAGGGGGACTTCTGCGGCTGTGTGCTGCACGCGTCCGGGAGGGCCCGTTCCTCCGGGGGTTTGGGGTTCCTGCCGGCTCTGAAAGCAGGTCGGAGGGTCGTCGCCCCGCACTGACGTTTTGCTCTTCTTTGCTGTTGCAGCGTCCCGGGCTCCCGAGTGTCTCCCATGGCGGATACGACCCCGAACGGCCCCCAAGGGGCGGGCGCTGTGGTAAGTGAGCGGCCTGGTCGCCCGGCTCCATCAGCCGGAGTTGGCGAGGAGCAGGAAGTGTTTGAGAGGGCTAGAGGGTTCTAGAAGCCGCTGCCTGCCGGACTGGGGTTAGGGAGGAGCCGAGTGGCGGCCAGAGGAGCTCCAAGTTTGTTTCAAAGGCGACAACAGGCAGTTCTGGAGCAGGCGGCTGTCACCTGTCAGCTAGGGATGTTGGCCTCCTTGCCCCTTCCCACACCGCGGTCTCCGATCGTCTTCGGCCCCCAAGGTGGAAAATACCATCTATTCAACCCACATGCCTCGTGGTGCGCGTCGTAGTATTGCCCTTTGTACCTACTTCAAGCCTTTTAAGAAATTTTGCAAAGGGGAGAGAGTGGTGTGTTTCTTTGATTAGTCGTTTACAAAGAGGAGGACTGCCCGTTTGTAAACTTTATAATTAAAAATGTTGATCTACAGGTCGACTCGAGGTAGTTTTTGTGTTTTTGCCCTTAAATTGAAGTTTTGATTTTTTTTTTTTTAAAAAGCTTTTTACAACACCCCTGTACTGTGTACACGCACTTAACTTTGCTGACCCATTTGGAGATTTTTGATAACCCAAAAATACTTAAGTATTATTTTCCACTTCATTACATTTGGGGAATTGAACATGGATGCATTTTAATCTACTTTGTAGTTCACGTGCAGATTTCCTTAACTGTCCATTGTCCCTTCCCCTCTTTGGGAAGCAGCCATTGTGTTTATTTGTTCTGCCTCTTTACTCCCAGTCAGTCCATGGAAATCCCTCTATTATCTCTGGGCTTTGAAGACACACCTAGTTTCAAAAGTCTAGACCTGTTTTACAGAAGGCTCTAGAAACTGAAATTACATTTTGATTATGCCCTTCTCAGGACACAAGAACCATT
Source organism: Mus musculus (assembly GCF_000001635.26). NCBI lineage: Eukaryota > Metazoa > Chordata > Mammalia > Rodentia > Muridae > Mus > Mus musculus. Next base: position 67,261,933 of record NC_000071.6, read on the forward strand.
TTATGTTGATTCTTTGGGGAATTAGGTATGATCCTGAATCAACTGATTTGCCATTGTAAAAATAGATTTCACCCTTTGTAAGTAAGAAGTTGTCTGGCCTAATACTTTGAAACTGTGAATAATTTGTCCTCAAGTCTTCAGTCCCATGATCCATTAAAATATTTTGTTGTGGAACTATATATACCAGGCCGTTCACTCTACTTAAACCAGCCTCTTCAGCTCCTTGATTGTGTAATGGAGTGTACGTACGTGCAGAAGACCCAGAGGAAGGGCTGGGTAGATGGGCTCGTGTTTATAAGTGAGTGCTTCTTTTGCAGAAGACCCTAGTTCAGTTCCTAGCACCCACAGCGGGGGGTGGGGGAGGACTTACAATCACCTGTAACTCCAGCTCCAGTGGGATCCCCTGGACTCCTTGGTTACTGTATGCACCACACATACTCACAGTTAAAAATAATAAAATCAAATCTTTAGAATAGATGTCTAAAATGGACACTTCAGTGACTTGCTAAAGAATGAAAACCCTACACAAATACTTATTTCATTAGGGAGTATCATGTGTGGAGGTCGGAGGACAACGTATTCTTATAAGTTCTCTACATCTACGGTGGTCTCAGGGTTCACACCTCGGTCATCAGCCTTGGGAGCATGTGCCTTTACTGCTGGGCCGTCTTGATGGCCCAACAAATGGATTGTAAAGAGAAGGCTCTGAACAAACTGACATGGTAATCTAGATTTCATCCTTGCATTTGACTGCTGCTGTTGCCAGTCAGCTAAATTTAGTAGCATCGCAGAATTATAGATAGAATAAACTAGCAGTATATTTTATTCTTGAAATTGCTAGCATGTAACTAAAAGGCATGTAATAAAATACACTTGAATTTTAAATATACTTGCATTTTTTCCTAAAAATGTTTACATGCACAAAAACAGTGACATTGCTTAAAACTAGTATTTAAAAACCTCAGATAGATGCATGAATATGTTTCAAAATCAGCTTATTGGAAGCACCAGCTAGAAACAATGCCACCACATTTAATGAGAATGTGTATTGTGAGACTCCTTTCAGTTCACATACCCACATATGTGACGTCTTGGTATTAGAATTATTTCTGAGCATTAGAGTTAAGATACAAAAGCCCCTTTAGAAATTGGTATGAGGCGCTTGTTCGCACTAAAGCAGGTGTAAGTTCTTGCTTTCATGATAAGCTTACTCTAGGGCCACTGATACCAGGGTAAACTTGCATGGGACCTGAGAAGCAGATAGCAGTTCATATTTGATAGGCTTATTTCCAGTGACTTGGGGGTGCTAGGCACCTCTGCATATACATAGACAAATAATCGTCTATAGACGAATGAGTTCTATGCCAACTGTTGCAACGATTTTACACTTCTCTTTTTAACGGATTATTTAATCCAGACCTAATATCTGATGCTTTATTCAGTTCTGAGTCCTGACTATGTGGGTTTGAGATTTTTCTAAGAATAGACATTATAATTCTCTTGAGAGCCATTAGTCATTATTTAAAGTTGTTTTAAAGTAGATGGAGCCATTATTATAAATGTTGAAATAGCACAGAAAGTTTTACTGTCTCGATTTTTTTCTGAAAGTGTTTCTCATGCTTTCCATAGCATATGTGTGAGCAAGTGGTTAAGTAACGTGAGTTTCCACTTACTGATCTGCAAAAGCAAATATTACAAGATGGTGTTACAATATTCTTCATAGGATTATAGTGCATAATTTGTCCTTAACATAGTTTTTGGGCTTAGGGTACCATAATTTTTTTTTTTTTAATCTAGCAATTCATGATGACCAATAAATTGGACACAGCAATGTGGCTTTCTCGCCTGTTCACAGTTTATTGCTCCGCTCTGTTCGTTCTGCCTCTTCTTGGGTATGTATTATCTTGTTTCTGACTCAGAGGTGTTCGGTCAGTATCTATGACTGCTTTTTAGCTTTAGAATTGTTCAATTGTAAATGGGATTAAGACTAACACAAAGCCCACTTAACAGCAACAGTAATCTGGTAATACCAATTAGGATGTTTTATTTCTAGTTTGTGTGACTGCTCGTTGAAAAGCTGAGGAAAACTAGATGTCTTGGGTTGAGATGGATTCTGCAGGTCTTTTAAGTTGACAAAAGTATGACTGCTTTATACTAATCAGTTGGATGTGTATGTGAAGAGATGTTTCCCAGAGTGTGGAGTACATTTGTGTAATTTGTTTTCTATTGACAATTAAATGATTTAGGTGTTGTGCAATTATGATGCAATTCACAAAGGAGGAAGAGACGTGGTAGCTGTTGAAGTCTCAGAATAACTTTTCCTCTGGTAATTTGCAGGTTGCATGAAGCAGCGAGCTTTTACCAGCGTGCTTTGCTGGCCAATGCTCTGACCAGCGCTCTGAGGCTGCATCAGAGATTACCTCACTTCCAGTTGAGCAGAGCGTTCCTGGCTCAGGCCTTGTTAGAGGACAGCTGCCACTACCTGCTGTATTCACTCATCTTCGTCAACTCCTACCCTGTCACAAGTATCCTTTCATTGCTGGGACAGTGGAGTTTTCCTGTTGGAAGGATACAGTGATGATAGAGTTCATAAAGCTTGTTTTGCTTTTACTCTGTCACTTGAATTTTTGTCCCCAAAATTTGAAATATAAACTCTGTAGAGCTGTTTTGTGAATTTAAACTTCATCTCTCAATGTTCTTGGATATTTAACAGTTAACATTCAAGGCACAAGTTTATACCTGAATTCAATATTTAAATTTTTATTTCATTGACTTTATTTATATCTTGGAGGAAAGATGCAAATTTCATTTTACTTACCTGTCTGAGTGTTTTGCCTGTATATATGTATGTGTACCACATGCGTGCTGGGTGCCTGTGGAGACCAGAAGAGGATGTTACAACCCCTGCAACTGAAGTTGCAGACAGTTGTGCACTACTGTGTGGGTGATGGAAATCCGGCTCAGGTCCTCTGCAGCAGCAGCCAGTAGTCTCAATCCCCAAGCCATCTCTCCAGTCCTACCACTGTGTTACTTAAAATAAGAAAAGATCTTTGGCTCCCCCAGCTTCCGGTGAGCCAGGGACAAAAATTCACCCAGAAATAACTTAGTAAAGTACATGAAGTGAAAGTAGTCTGCTATACGTAAAACAGAAAGGACATAAGTAAGCTACTGTGGTAGTATAGGCCTGTAGGCCTAGGCGGCACAGGTAGGCTAAAAGCCAGCCTAATTTGCATAGCTCATTTCAGGCCAGCCAGGGTTTCATGGTGAGATCTTGTCTCAAAAAACAAACAAAAAAAACGTAGCAAGTTGGCCCAACAAGGTTAATTCTTAGGAAGTACTGAGCAGTAGCAAGAACCCGAACTAGTGAGTGGTAAGAATGCTAATCTAATTCATAAAGAAGTTGGGAATTACGGCAGCATGCAAAAGCGACTCAGAGTAACCCTACACATGTACTTGGGCCTTTGTTCTTAATGTGGTATATTGTCCTTGCTCCGTCAGTGACTGGCACTTAAGACTAAAATGGTAGCCTTTTCACCCCTTATCTTTTCTAAATAATTTAAAAGTGACATTGAACCAGGCATGTAATTGCAGCACTTGGAAAATCAAGGCTAGCCTGGGCTTCCATGAGATCCTGTCTCAAAAGCCAAAAATCAAGATGGGGAAAAAAGGTGACATCAAAAGCTAAGATGAATGTTGCAGAGGTTTGTGAACTGTGGGCAGTTAGGGATAAATTGCTCATAAGATCTCCTTGATCTCTGTGTAGCCATGTGGCAGAGGATGAAACTTGGCCGAGGAAGATGAGGTTTGTGAGAGCCAGGACAGGAACCCGAGCAAGGGTCTTGGCTCCTGGCAGAAGGCTATACTTTGGCATTGTCTGTTACTGAATTAGGCTTCAAGTCTGCCGCTGTCAGAGTTTACGCTGAATTATTGAAGCTTCAGCAGAGTTTCACACAGGCCTTACAAAGGAGAAGTTTGTAGTTTTCAAGGTTTAAAGGAGTCTGAGTCACTAAAGAGTTTTAAACTGGAGCCAGACATGGTGGTGTAAACCTGTAATCCCAGCACCTAGGAGGCTTCAACAAGGAGGAGGGAGAGTTTGGGGCCAGTTTAGGCTACAGAGGAAAACACAAGTTCGAATTTAGATTCTTCTAAATTTGGGCAGAGATGCTCAGTGGTGCTTGGAATGGGTTTTGGGTGCTAAGTAAGTTAAGGTTAAAATGAACTTGATACTCAGACTATTAGCACTTAGCAATTTCCATCCATGCCATACCTTTACCTAGACAGAAAAATAGAATGATTCGTTTCTTGTGCTGATCACAGAGAACATTTTTTTTTAAAGATTTATGCAGTGTTCTGCCTGCATGTATTCCTGCAGGCCAGAAGAGGGCACCAAATCTCATTAAAAGTGGTTATGAGCCACCATGTAGTTGCTGGGAATTCAGCTCAGGACTTCTGGAAGAGTAGCCAGTGCTCTCAACCTCTGAGCCATCTCTCCAGCTCTATTGAGAACATCTTCAGGCTAGTATTTTTACCACTCATGTTGATAATCTGCCATTTACTTGATAGGTATTCTATTATCCACCTAGCAAAAATTGGATGGGATTTGTTTCTATTTTTTCTTTTGAAAAGTTGAATAAAAATTTTGTATTTACCCACAGTATAAGGCCATACCATTGGACTTAGTGTAAAAATTCCTTGCTATTGTAATTAACTTGATAGAACCTGTGGTAGATTTTATGCAAGCTGAGGTATACAGTCTTCTTTTTTACAAATTCAGGTTTTTTTTCTTGAAAGTATAGTTTCTGAAAGTGACGGGACTTAAGCCATTAGCGTCTGTCAACAGTGCACCTTCATAGCGGCCCTGTGGAAGACTGGGATTAAGATCCAGTCGGTGCACTGGAGAGGTGGCTTCCATACCTGCAGCACATCCAGGTTCGGTTCAAATGCCTGTAATTCCAGTTCCAAAGGCTCCAATGCCCACTGGCCTCCTAGGACACCTGCATGTGTGTGGTGAACGTAAACTCATGCAGGCACACACAACTAAAAGTAAGAAATCAAAAAACCCAAAACGTCCATTGTGGTGTAAACACTGCACTCCGTCCTTTGGGGTGGCCTGCAGTTTAGTTTTATTTAGGAGGTTTTTATGGTGCTTTATTGAAAACGATTTTGACTTTCCAGACAGCTGGAAAGCTTTAGAAAAGAAGTTATTTCCTTCTAGGTGGCAAAACTTCATTTGATTGAAAGATGAAGGAAAAGCCATTCCACTAAGCTCAGTCAGGTGTTGCTTCAGCTCCTTTGCACGTAATACATAGCCATGTACATGTGTGCGCACCGTGCCTGGTGACATGAGGCTTTCCTTAATGGCTCTCCAGTGAGTATTTTTCCAGTCTTGTTATTTTCTTTGCTCCATGCTGCCACATACACTAAGAAGGTCCTGGACGTAAGTAAACTGTTGTTTTCGTTGCCTTGTAGATTGTAGATAGTTGGCATGAGTTTGAGTGTCAGGCAGTTCTCACCAAAGGTCCCTGCAGTCTCCACAAACTTTGATAATTTTTTTTAGATTTGAAGATTGTATGGTTAAAATGTCACAAAATAGCGTTTTATTCTTAAAATTGTCTTCCAGTTCCCTGAAGTTTGAAATATATATCTTCACTAAATGTGTTAAGTTTGATAAGGCGTCAGAGATCTTCTTCACTGTCACTAACTTATGCATCAGTAGAACCATGGGAAGTGTCTGTATAGCAACTTTAAGAGTTATTTTCATGAAATTAATTAACTAATTAATTAATTTATTTATTTATCTTGAGGCTGTCTCTTTATACAGAGTCCCTGGCTAGCCTGAAACTCTTATGTAGCCAGCCTCGGCTGCACTCACAGAGATCCACCTGTGTCTGCCTCCCGAGTGCTGGGTGTTACAAGTGTTCACCACCATGCCTGGCCCGAGTCTGTGGGTTTATTGTACTTTATTTCTCTAGCCACGGAAGCCCTAAGGACTCCAGAATCTGTAGTGTAGTTATCTGAGGGTCACAGAGATTTTAACTGTTGCTGGACAGTCAGAATTTTGTTACAACTTGGGAGAAATAACCACTGTTTTTTGTGGAGAGGGTGGAATTTAACTTTCTGTGGGAAATAAAGTAAGAATGCCAAAATGTGTTGGCGTGTTTGGGTTCTTTGGAGACATAGACTAAAGCAGGGAAGCACAATGAGCAAGTTCTTAAAGTTACGTGGAAATACTTGGCCTTTGGCTGCATTACCTGTCAAGGGTGCTACTGATAGCCTTTGGTGTTCATTAGTTCTTCAGTTTGATCAACCATAATCAAAAGAGTTTGCCAAAAAAGTGTGTCTGTACTGAACAGGCTTTTCTTGGCATTCCCTAAATGGTACAGTGAGACAACGGCACAGCTTTTGTGTCACACTAGGCTGTAGGAGATGTAGAGATGGGTTAATGTATAGAAAATGAGTGTGTTGTATGTAAATGTGGTGCCACTTTAGCAAGCATCCACATATTTTGGCACTAGGGTGACTAATTGAGTTGTTAGCGATGCCTTGTAACTTCTAATGCTTGTTTTCTTTTGTTTTAGGCAAAGGGTTCAAATAGTTTACCTCTGTTGAGATCATTCTTGGATAAATTAAGTACTAACCAACAAAATATTCTGAAATTCATCGCTTGTAATGAAATATTCTTGATGCCTGCTACAGTTTTTATGCTCTTTAGGTAAGCATTCAAATATGCTTGTTTTGAAAGATTGATGCTAAGTGAACATAAAGATGCCCGCACAGATATCATACTTTGTGAGTCAGCAGGTGTCAGCTTGTATCCTTAGGTAGAGCATCCCAGCTGCTCTAGAAGGGTCACTGAGACGCAGGGAAACTAGGGATTTCTGTTCTCCCTACCCCACAGTGTTTAACAGCTTTTAGAATTATTATTCTTTGACATTTTTATACATGTGTATTTTGAGTGCTCGTTATTTTTCCCACCCCACCGCCCCCATCACTCTCCTCTTTGCTCTTGCTGAAACCCTTCCCAACAAGCCCAGACTTGTTTGTTTGATTATTAAGTAAATGTATTAACAACTTAATGCATGTGTACAATATGTGTGACCCTCTTGTATTTCTCTCATCCTCCTCAAAATCTATTCTTCCCTACAAGTGCTTTTCCTGTAATTTTTTGTTACTCATTGAGTTTAAACCAGGGCCATCTGTGTGCCCACGGGTGTGAAACTATCCAGTGTAGCACGGTGGGCTCACCGGTGTGTGTACAGCTGAAGACAATGACTCCTTTCCCCAGCAGCCATGAATAGCCCGGGGACAGGGACTTTGTACATCATTTAACTCTTGCAAATTAACTTTACGTTTTGACAGTTAATTCCAAAAATACTCCATTTAAAAGAATGTTTTTGTCCTCGGGTTACCGTCACTGATGACATACCACAGGCAAAGAAAGCGACTTCTTGGGGAGGAAGGGATTCTTTGGCTTACGGTTCCCTATCACAGCTCATCGTCAGGAACCTGGAGGCAGGGTGCAGAGCCATGGCGGGGAGCTGCTTGCCGACTAACTACTCATGGCTTCCTTAGCCTGTTTTCTTAACCCAGAACCACCAGCCCAGGGATGGCACCACCCACAGTGGGCTGGGCCCTCCTCCACCAATCACTAATTAAGAAAATGCCCCACAGGCCTGCCTACAGCCAGATCTTCCAGAGACATTTTCTCAACCGAGGTTCTCTCCTCTGAGATGACTATAGTGTGTATCAAGTTGACATAAAATTAGCCAGCACAGTCTTGAAGTCTAATTTGATTCATTCTTGGCCATTATTGAGAAGGTATTTTTTTCTTAAACTAAAAGCAAACATTTTTTTTCATATTATCTCTTTTTTTTAATATTTTTTATTACATATTTTATTACATATTTTCCTCAATTACATTTCCAATGCTATCCCAAAAGTCTCCCATACCCTCCCCCCCACTTCCCTACCCACCCATTCCCATTTTTTTGGCCCTGGCGTTTTTTTGGCCCTGGCGTTCCCCTGTACTGGGGCATATACAGTTTGCGTGTCCAATGGGCCTCTCTTTCCAGTGATGGCCGACTAGGCCATCTTTTGATACATATGCAGCTAGAGTCAAGAGCTCCGGGGTACTGGTTAGTTCATAATGTTGGTCCACCTATAGGGTTGCAGATCCCTTTAGCTCCTTGGGTACTGTATTAGTCAGGGTTCTCTAGAGTCACAGAACTTATGGATAGTCTCTAGATAATAAAGGAATTTATTGATGACTTACAGTCGGCAGCCCAATTCCTTACAATTGTTCAGTCGCAGCTGTGAATGGAAGTCCAAGGATCTAGCAGTTACTCAGTCTCACACGGCAAGCAGGCGAAGGAGCAAGAGCAAGAGCTAGACTCCCTTCTTCCAATGTCCTTATATTGTCTCCAGCAAAAGGTGTAGCCCAGATTAAAGGTGTGTTCCACCACACCTTTAATCCCAGATGAAAGGCATAGCCCAGATTAAAGGTGTGTTCCTTAACTCGGAGATTCAATCTTCTGGAATCCATAGCCACTATGGCTCAAGATCTTCAAACCAAGATCCAGATAAGGATCTCCAAGCCTCCAGATAAGGGTCACTGGTGAGCCTTCCAATTCCGGATTGTAGTTCATTCCAAATATTGTCAAGTTGACAACCAGGAATAGCCACTACAATCCACCCCTTGTCAACTTGACACAAATAATATCTCATGTTCACATGAAACAATAACAAGGTTGTAAATACGCCTAACATGATATAACTATCCCTCGTACAATCGCAAACGCATTAGTAAATTTACAATGGGCATTCATATTACTTTATAATCCTCGTTTCTGCAACTGGTTACGTGGCCTTAATTGGTATTTATAACTACCTTCCTCTACTACCCATTCTGTATTTCCTTCACCTTCAGCCAGCACCTCAGCAGGTCTTGGCTCTTTTCCTGGAGGATTGACCCATACCTTCATTCCTGATGGGTCTGCGTCCTTTGTCATCCTGCTTGGATTAGGCTGTTGTAGTTTCCCATTGACTTTAATCACAGGACATGGTAGTACTAAGAGACGCCCTAAGGGATCTCCTGCACTCCAGACATAATCTTGCTTACCACCATTGTGAAGAGGTAATCCAATTTCCCCATGGTAATCTGGATCTATCACCCCTCCTAACACTGTTATTCCTTTTTTAGCCTGTTGGTTTAAGGGCATTAGAAGCCCAAAATGACCAGGGGGAAGTCTGAGCTTCCAGTTCAATGAAATGTTTGTTGTAGCTCCTGGTAGGAGCACTCCCCTCTCTGGAGCCAAAACTTCTAAGCCAGCAGAACCTAGAGTTATGGGGACAGGAAGCAAAAATTTTCCTAGAGGGTCACTAGGAGTGATAGTAAGTGGAACTATTCCGTTTTCCACCCCTTGATTCCTGGACCCATGAATCCTGGCTATGGGTGAAACTGTACCATATATCGAGCGCTGATTCAAAGCATATACTGCCTTCTGAAGAACTCTGCCCCAGCCTTCCAAGCTGTTACCACCTAATTGGCGCTGTAACTGCGTCTTCAAAAGGCCATTCCATCTTTCTATCAGCCCAGCTGCTTCAGGATGATGGGGAATGTGGTAAGACCAGTGAATTCCATGATCGTGAGCCCACTGTCGTACTTCTCTGGCTGTGAAATGAGTTCCTTGGTCAGAAGCAATACTGTGTGGAATACCATGACGATAGATGAGGCATTCTGTCAGTCCGTGAATGGTGGTTTTAGCAGAGGCATTACGTGCAGGAAAGGCAAATCCATAACCAGAATAAGTATCTACTCCAGTAAGAACAAAACGCTGTCCTTTCCATGAAGGAAGTGGTCCAATGTAGTCAACCTGCCACCAGGTTGCTGGCTGGTCACCTCGAGGAATGGTGCCATATCTGGGGCTCAGTGTTGGTTTCTGCTGTTGGCAGATCTGGCAATCAGCAGCAGCTGTAGCCAGGTCAGCCTTGGTGAGTGGAAGCCCATGTTGCTGAGCCCAAGCATAACCTCCATCTCGACCACCATGGCCACTTTGTTCATGTGCCCATTGAGCAATGACAGGGATGGCTGGGGAGAGAGGCTGATTGTCCACAGAACGGGTCATCTTATCCACTTGATTATTGAACTCCTCCTCAGCTGAAGTCACCTTTTGGTGAGCATTTACATGGGACACAAATATCTTCACATCCTTTGCCCATTTGGAGAGATCTATCCACATACTTCTTCCCCAGATGTCTTTCTCACCAATTTTCCAATTGTGATCTTTCCAAGTCCCTGACCATCCAGCCAATCCATTGGCTACAGCCCATGAGTCAGTGTATAATCGTACATCTGGCCATTTCTTCTTGCAAACAAACTGTAATACCATGTGTACTGCCCGAAGTTCTGCCCACTGTGAAGATTTCCCTTCACCTGTGTCTTTCAAGGTTGTCCCAGAAAGGGGTTGTAATGCTGCAGCTGTCCACTTCTGGGTGGTGCCTGCATAACGTGCAGAGCCATCAGTAAACCAGGCTCTAGTCTTCTCCTCTTCGGTCAGTTGATCATAGGGAACACCCCATGAGGCTATAGGTGCATGCTTGGCAGCAGATGGCATTGTAACAGGAGTAGAAACCATAGGCATTTGGGCAACTTCTTCATGTAACTTGCTTGTGCCTTCAGGACCTGCTCTGGCCCGATCACGTATATACCACTTCCATTTGATAATAGACTGCTGCTGTGCACGTCCCACTTTATGACTTGCAGGGTCTGATAGTACCCAGCTCATGATGGGTAGTTCAGGTCGCATAGTGACTTGGTGTCCTATTGTCAGACGTTCAGTTTCCACTAAGGCCCAATAGCAGGCCAAGAGCTGTTTTTCAAAGGGAGAATAGTTGTCTGCAGATGATGGTAGAGCTTTGCTCCAAAATCCCAAAGGCCTTTTCTGTGATTCACCTACAGGGGCCTGCCAGAGGCTCCAAACAGCATCTCTATCAGCCACAGACACCTCAAGTACCATCGGATCTGCTGGGTCATATGGTCCAAGTGGTAGAGCAGCCTGCACAGCAGCCTGGACCTGTTGAAGGGCCTTCTCCTGTTCCAGGCCCCACACAAAGCTAGCAGCTTTCCGAGTCACTTGGTAAATAGGCCTAAGTAACACACCCAAGTGAGGGATGTGTTGTCTCCAGAATCCAAATAGACCCACTAAACGTTGTGCTTCTTTCTTGGTTGTAGGAGGGGCCAGGTGCAATAACTTATCTTTCACCTTAGAAGGAATATCTCTGCATGCCCCACACCACTGGACTCCTAAGAATTTCACTGAGGTAGATGGTCCTTGAATTTTGGTTGGATTTATTTCCCATCCTCTGATACGCATATGTGTTACCAATGAGTCCAAAGTGGTTGCTACTTCCTGCTCACTTGATCCAATCAGCATAATGTCATCAATATAGTGCACCAATGTGATATTTTGTGGAAGATCCAAACGATCAAGATCCCTTCTAACTAAATTATGACACAGGGCAGGAGAGTTAATATATCCTTGAGGCAAAACTGTGAAGGTATACTGTTGGCCTTGCCAACTGAAAGCAAATTGCTTCTGGTGGTCCTTATGGACAGGTACTGAGAAGAAGGCATTTGCCAGATCAATAGCCGCATACCAGGTGCCAGGAGATGTGTTAATTTGCTCAAGTAACGAAACTACATCTGGTACAGCAGCTGCAATTGGAGTTACCACCTGATTTAGTTTTCGATAATCAACTGTCATTCTCCATGATCCATCTGTTTTCTGCACTGGCCAGATAGGAGAGTTAAACGGAGATGTGGTGGGAACCACCACCCCTGCATCTTTCAAGTCCTTGATAGTGGCAGTAATTTCTGCAATTCCTCCAGGAATACGATACTGTTTTTGATTCACTATTTTCTTTGGCAGAGGCAACTCTAAAGGCTTCCATTTGGCCTTTCCAACCATAATAGCCCTCACTCTACAGTTCAGGGAACCAATATGAGAATTCTGCCAATTTCTGAGTATATCTATCCCAATTATACATTCTGGAACTGGGGAAATCACCACAGGATGTGTCCGGGGACCTACTGGACCTACTGTGAGTCGGACATCAGTCAAAACTCCATTAATCACCTGCCCTCCATAAGCCCCTACTTTAACTGGAGGGCCACAATGTTTCTTGGGATCCCCTGGGATCAGTGTCAACTCAGAACCAGTATCCAGCAGACCCCGAAAAGTCTGATTATTTCCTTTTCCCCAATGTACAGTTACCCTTGTAAAAGGCCGTAGGTCCCTCTGGGGAAGAACTGGAGAAAGGGTAACAGCAAAACCTTTGAGTGTCTTATCAAGATCCTTCCTCAGCGGAACCTGGCCACCCCTTCATTCAAGGGGTTCTGGATCTGCAAACTGTCTCAAGTCTGGAAATTGATTCACTGGCCGAGATTGCTGTTTACCACGATCTAATGTAGCCTTTCTTTCATTTGGCTGTTTACCACGATCTAATGTAGCCTTTCTTTCATTTGTTTGAGAATTTTTCTGCTTATACAGATCAAACAAATATGCAGTAGGCTTCCTATGTATTTCATTCCTGGAAACACCATGATTGGTTAGCCAGTACCAAAGGTCCAACCGAGTCATGCCATTATAAATTTCACCTCTCCTGTGCTGACCATTACTGGGTATGTTATTATAAACATTCTTTTGTCTACGCTGTCCATTATAATAACTAGAATCACCTTGTCTCCGGCGATTCAATGCTGCCACCTGGCCCTTGTTACCTCGGAATCCAACTAAACCCAGTGAATTTAATTCATCTAATTGAGCAGAAGCATCTCCAATGCTAAGATCTGGCACAAGGAAAAGGGAAAGAACAAAACCCTTCAAATGTGCTGGTGCCCCTCTCACCAATTTGCGTCTTATAGAGCTAGTGAAAGGCATATCTTCTGGACCTTCCCATTGTGGACAATTATGCTTTACACAATATATCCACTCTAGCATTGCAATTTCCCTAAGTCTTAAAATCCCTTCATCAACACTAAGCCACGGAATATCAGGCATCTCCAAGTCATTTCCAGTAGGCCATCTTTTGATAAACACCTCAGCCAACCATTCAAACAAACTTTTGACACCTTTTTTAACTATGCGAGCTTCCGTATTAAACCTAGAATCTCTACTCAGAGGACCCATGTCAATAAACTCAGCCTGCTCTAGTCTTATGTTCCTTCCACCCTTATCCCACACCCTTAAAATCCATTCCCACACATATTCACCAGGTTTCTGCTTGAATGAATTAGCAAACTCATTAAGCTCCTTAGTAGTGTAGCGAATTTCCTCATGGACTACACTTTCTACCTCCCCTCTAGGAGCCTGTTTTGCTTTGAGTCTGGTTACAGGTCTAGAAGAAACTATTGGTGGGCCGTGAGCAGACTCTGCAAAATTAATTTCCTCATGTGGGGAAGGCATTATTTCAAGGGGTGGGGCTGAGGGTACTACTTCCTCAGGTGGGGCAAACCCTTGAGAATCTGAGGATTCAAAATTCTCAGCTTCAACATGGTCTTCCCACACATCCCCATCCCATGTTGTAGGATCCCATTCTTTGCCAATTAGAGCCCTTACTTTAACTGTCGACACACTCTGAGGCTGAGACTTGAATTTTCGCTGTAGTTCAGCCAACCTTACAATGAGAGTTTCTGTTTGATTTTCTGCAACTTGAGCTCTATTGCTACAAGAGAGAAGATTCTCCTCAAGGACACACTTAGCAACTTTTAGATCGTTTACTTGTGTCTGGAGCCTTTCGATTTTATCACACAACTCCTTCCTTTCATTCATCATTTTTTCCACAGATACTAAGAGCAGCCAGCCAGTAAAATCATTTTTCGATTTTTTCCCCATCTTGTAGAAAGCTTTGTGCACTGAATCACCTAATTCATTAAGAAAATCAAGGGCATTAGCTTCTTTAAGTTCGGAATATAGTTTCAACCATGGGTCTTCAAAATTCTCTGAGCTCCCAGGAGGGAGAGAATCTGGAGAGGTTTCAATAGTTGAAAGTGCTGGTGGATCAACAAGCCAATTCCAGAATTTTAAAAGATTCATCCTTGTACTTCTGTTACTCTAGAACCACTCCTGGTACCAACTTCTGTATTAGTCAGGGTTCTCTAGAGTCACAGAACTTATGGATAGTCTCTAGATAATAAAGGAATTTATTGATGACTTACAGTCGGCAGCCCAATTCCTTACAATTGTTCAGTCGCAGCTGTGAATGGAAGTCCAAGGATCTAGCAGTTACTCAGTCTCACACGGCAAGCAGGCGAAGGAGCAAGAGCAAGAGCTAGACTCCCTTCTTCCAATGTCCTTATATTGTCTCCAGCAAAAGGTGTAGCCCAGATTAAAGGTGTGTTCCACCACACCTTTAATCCCAGATGAAAGGCATAGCCCAGATTAAAGGTGTGTTCCTTAACTCGGAGATTCAATCTTCTGGAATCCATAGCCACTATGGCTCAAGATCTTCAAACCAAGATCCAGATAAGGATCTCCAAGCCTCCAGATAAGGGTCACTGGTGAGCCTTCCAATTCCGGATTGTAGTTCATTCCAAATATTGTCAAGTTGACAACCAGGAATAGCCACTACAGGTACTTTCTCTAGCTCCTCCATTGGGAGCCCTGTGATCCATCCAATAGCTGACTGAGCATCCACTTCTGTGTTTGCTAGGCCCCGGCATAGTCTCACAAGAGACAGCTACATCTGGGTCCTTTCGATAAAATCTTGCTAATACATCTGGGTCCTTTCGATAAAATCTTGCTAGTGTATGCAATGGTGTCAGCGTTTGGAAGCTGATTATGGGGTGGATCCCTGCATATGACAATCACTAGATGGTCCATCCTTTCGTCTCAGCTCCAAACTTTGTCTCTGTAACTCCTTCCATGGGTGTTTTGTTCCCAATTCTAAGGAGGGGCAAAGTGTTCACACTTCAGTCTGCATTCTTCTTGAGTTTCATGTGTTTAAAAGCAAACATTTTTAAAGTATATAGTCTTTCAGTAACAATTGCCTACAATTGTGAACATACTTTGTAATCTGGAAATGATGGGTGAATAAAGAAAGTTTTCTTTTGAGAGGTAGAATATCACAGCTGTACTGGTCTCTCTGTTGACAAGTTTGCATTTAATTTTAAGTGTATACATATCTACCTGGATGCTTTATAGATAAAGTAATAGGGGTAGCTAGCCTATTGGTTGGCTGTGCTGTGCTGTGCTGTCATCTGTGAATTCATGATGGAGCAAAGAAAGACTCCTGCACAATATTTTAAATAAGGTTACTGGTGTGTTGGACCTGAGCTTTGGCCTCACAGGCTCCAGGTTGGACACACTTCTCTGCTAACATAGTGTTTTACGATGCATTTTAGTCTTGGTTCTTTCTGTCTTCTCTGTCCCAGAGTAAGCAGTTTAATGGGTTTGCATGTGTAGGCCATTTAGAAAAGTACATGTCTGTAGGAAGTACACTTTGCCTGGTGTAGCTTTGTTTGTTTATTGTTTTTACTGTGCATTATAGTTATCATAATTATTTGTAGCTTGTTTTTCAGTCAGGATGTATTTTGTGGTCTGTTTGTGTCGATATCTAGAGTTAGCATTTGTTTCTTTAAAAGGTTGTACATTGTCACCTTTGGGTTAGTATCTTATTACCCTGGCGATGGGTGGTGGGTCACAGTTTTAGTTTCCCACATAGTGGTGCAGTAAACACCGTTCTTAGCTTGCTTAGATGTGTGTGCCAACAGTGCTTTCTTCAACACAGATATCAGGATTAATTTTTCTACCTTTAAGCTTAATGTATTTTGTATTTAATAGAACCACATCCAATGTTCCTTAAAATATCAGTGTGCCTGTTCAGGCCTGTAATCCCAGCATTGGGCAGGCTAAGGCAGGAGGTTCAAGTTCAAGGCCAGCTTAGGCTGCACAGTAAGATTCTTGTCTAGGAAAAGAAATCTGTTTACTTGTTTTTCATAATTTTGCTCATTTGTACAAGTTATTGTTACCAAGTATAAAACTTTATACTTTTTAAGTGTTTGTTCACTGACCAATGAGGGAGCCAGCCTTCCTCCCTCCCTCCCTCCGTCCGTCCCTTCCTTCCTTCCTTCCTTCCTTCCTTCCTTCCTCCCTTCCTCCCTTCCTCCCTTCCTCCCTTCCTTCCTTCCTTCCTTGCACTGAGGTTTAAGCCCAGGGCCTGCACTGCTTACTGAGCACTGTCTATGCCACTGAGCTGCAATAGCTTCAGTCCATTTTCCTTTTTTTTTTTTTTTCTTTCTTATTTTAAAACAAGGTCTCACTAAATTGCCTCTGCTGGTCTTGAACTTGCAACCTGTATCATCCCTCTTAAGTAGCTACCTGCAAGCCTGTACCAACAGACTGACTTTCTTTAAATTCATCTCTTTCATTTTTCTAAGTTACTTTTTTTCTCGTGAATTCTAAGGCTGCTATACACTGTTCAAGTTGTGGGACTCTGAATAGTATAAAGCTCTAGAATAAAAGTTTTCATATTTATTTGTTTGAGACAGGCTCTTTATGTAGTCCAGGCTATCCTGGAGCCTACTGTGTAGACTGGGTTGGCCTGAACTCACAGAGATCATTGTATCTCTACTTCCCCAAGTACTGGGATTCAAGGTTTGTGCCACTATACTTGGCTATAAAAATTTTAATAGGTGGTGTCTGACCTAGACTTTAGTTGATAAGACTTAACTTGTTCTGAGCCTTGAATTGCCTCATGTAGAAGGAGATACTCCCTAGCATGTGTAAGGCTTTGTGTTGAATTTCTGCCACTGTATTCATTGTAGCTACATTTATACATTACTGAGCTCCAAAGCTTACACACTAACAGAAGATCTTAGTTTAGAACTATAGTAAGTTTTAACCTCACTGATACTTAACTCAGTTGAGCTCATTAAGGCATTTATTTAACACTATGGACAAAATTGTCAACATCTTAATTTTCAAGAGTTTACCAGAAATACTTTTTTTTTTTTTTTTGGTTTTACGAGACAGGGTTTTTTTTTTTTTTTTTTTTTGTTTTTTCTTTTTTGTTTTTTCGAGACAGGGTTTCTCTGTGTAGTCCTGGCTGTCCTGGGACTCGCTCTGTAGACCAGGCTGGCCTTGAACTCAGAAATCCGCCTGCCTCTGCCTCCCAAGTGCTGGGATTAAAGGTGTGCGCCACCACGCCCGGCTAAGAAAACTTGTTTTTGTTTTTGTTTTTTTTTTTTAGTTTTTTGAGACAGGGTTTCTCTGTATAGCCCTGGCTATCCTGGAACTCACTTTGTAGACCAGGCTGGCCTCGAACTCAGAAATCAGCCTGCCTCTGCCTTCCGAGTGCTGGGATTAAAGGCATGCGCCAGCACACCCGGCCTCAGAAATACTTTTAAAGATAATTTTTTCACTAGAATTTCTTTCTTTAATTAACTAGTGTATGTGTGTGTGTGTGTGTGTGTGTGTGTATGTATGTATGTGTGTATGTGGTGATACACATGTGTATGTTTTATGTGTGTCTATAGATGCCAGAGGTTGACATTGAGTGTCTTCCATTATCATGCTCCTGAGTCACTGAACTGGGAGCTCACCATCTTGCCTCAGACTGGCTGATTAGCGAGCCCCAGGGCTTGTGAACTCAGTTCGTCAAGCCTGTGCAACGAGCACTTTAGCCTCTGAGTCATCGCTCTGGTCGGCTCCCGTTGCGGCTCTCAGCTTGTCCGTATGTCCGTATGCCTCTTCCCTCCTAGCTTCTGGTGATTAGTTTTCTACCCTCTTCTTTGAAATCAGCTTTCAGCTACTGCATTTGAGTGAGTGTTCAATCTTTCTGTCCTCTATGTTATGTGTATGAATGTTTACTCTGCATGCATGTGTACCGTGTGCATGCCTGGTGTCCAGAGAAACCTGAAGAAGCCCAGTATCTCATCCTCTTAGGACTGATTATCATTGAACCATGTATGTATAGGTAGGTATATGTAGCATGCCCATTCATCTGCTGATAGATCCTGCATTTGAGTCTGTGTATGGGCTGTGGTGAGTAGTGATGCAGTAAGCGTAGCCTGCACAGATCACTTGGTGAAGATGCTCTCATCTCCTCTGGGTACACGCCCAGAAGTGGGATGGTTGGATCCTGAGGTCCTTACATTATCTGTCCATCCCTTTTCCGTGATGTTGGTACTAGTGCACATTGCCACCACATGGATACATTAGTTTTTCTCTGCATCCTCACCACTGCTGGCTATGTTTTTCTTTTTCTTTTTTTTTTTTTTTTTCCTAATTGCTCTTCTGATGGACGAATTTGTAAACTGCTTTGGGTAACATGATGTTTTAACAATACTATTTTTTTCAATGTATAAACATGGGAGACTTTTCTGGTTTTGTGTGTATTTAATGTTGTTCATCAGTATTTTATAATTTTAATTATTTATGAAGTTTATTTGTCTTTGGGGATCAGGTTCACAGCTTTGACACGACTCTACCACTGAGGCGCCGTTCATGTGAAATAGGATTTATATATTGAATACTTAGTACCCAAACCATAAAATTAAAGTAGCCATGCTATCACTTGTCTTTATATGCCACCTTGGTGGCAGACATACACACTGTCTGATTAGTAGAGGCCGTATTACTCAGAACTCTGTATTTAAAGATAAACTGCAGTCTTAGTTTATCTTGTCTCTGCATGCACATATCTGCAAAGACACATGCTCATTGTAAGTTTGTGTACTGCTTTCCTTCCTTTTCCTTCATTCTTTTTAGTTCCTCTCTTCCCTTTCCCTTTCTGCTTTCCTACATTTCCCCCAGGTTTGGGGTTATGAAAAGCAAGGCCTTGTTTTGTAGCCCAGGTTGTTC
Organism: Mus musculus; assembly: GCF_000001635.26. Taxonomy (NCBI): domain Eukaryota; kingdom Metazoa; phylum Chordata; class Mammalia; order Rodentia; family Muridae; genus Mus; species Mus musculus. The sequence continues at coordinate 67,280,793 of NC_000071.6, forward strand.
TTGAAGCCATCCTCCCACTTGTATTTCTTGAGTACCAGGATGCTGGGGCTTCATGCACCCTGTTGTGTTTTTTGTTGGTTTTGAGAGGTTTAATCCTCAAAAAAACCCAACTCTCCAAAACGTGTGCGTATAGAATGTTTTGCATGGTAAGCAGGTGCAACCAAGCTACACTCTTAGCTATAGCATTATTGTTTTCCTTCCTTCCTTCCTTCCTTCCTTCCTTCCTTCCTTCCTTCCTTCCTTCCTTCCTTCTGTCCTTTCGTTCTTTCTTTTCTTTTCTTTTTTTTTTTTAGATTTATTATTTTATTTTTATGAGTACACTGTAGCTGTCTCCAGACACACCAGAAGAGGGCATTGGATCTCATTGCAGATGGTTGTGAGCCACCATGTGGTTGCTGGGAATTGAACTCATGACCTCGGGAAGAGCAGTCAGTGCTCTTGACCTCTGAGCCTTCTCTCCCGCCCTAGCTTTATTCTTTTAATATTTAGAATCAGTCTAAATATTCCTAAAATGAGGGAGGCTTGATACATAATAGTAGGACATAAGACTTTGGAGTGCTTGAAGCTGTAGAAGGAGTAAGATAATTGCATGCTATCTCACACATGTTACATGTTAATATAAGTTAACGTTGGTTAACAACCTACAGTGTGTTCTGATAGATTTTGGGGTATGCGCAAGGATCAGTGCATGTTTCTTTACCTCACATTCCTCTTCGTGTCAAGCCGTCAGGAGCTGGTAACTAGTGACTAGCATATGAGGAGTGTTGGGTAGTGTTAGTCAGTGTACACATGTGTATGTAAATTCCGCAAGGATAGATTGTGGAGAGTGTTGCAAAGTTTATAAAGGGCTAAGTTGGATAATGGCAAAATTGGTATGCAATGAATGTTTTCTATATTTTCTGTTAGAATTTTCAGTTTAGAAAGTTGGAAATTACTTCAGATTATTTGTTGGGCAAAAGATACATAACATTAAGTAATAAGCTTATAGTCATGTCATTCATTTGTATTAAGTTATTGTATAAATTTTGACTCCCTGCCCTCGTGGATCATTGGCCAGTATCAGTCTGTGGGCAAAGGGAGCAGAGATGGTTGAAGGGTGTCGGAAGCCCCGTGAGTATGAGTACACTAGGACCAGATGCAGGGAGGCAGAGCAACTTGACTTGGGGTGATTCAAGGCTTATAGAATTTTGGGGTAGGAATATCCAGGCGAAGGTCACCGAGGCTTAGGTTACCAAAATGCCTCATTAGCATGGGGAAGGAAGCATTTCAGGAATCTCAGGTCTTGGCTGAACGGGTTCTTATCGGGAGACAGGAAGTTGAACCTGTAATGTAACTAAGGCTATGTGACATTTTACAGGTGTGTGTGGGGTGGGGGGAGTTGAACTCCAGACAAGGTCAGAGAAGGGGAAGCCGTGCCAGTAAAGGATCTTCCACTGTGTGCCTGCTGAGCTGTCCAGACAATGACAGCTCTCTACCTTAATTAGTAGAGTTTTCCCACACAAATTAGAAGAAAAGGTTAAAAATATCCATTTAAGAGCTTATGTGATCGTATATACCTTTACATTTTACTCTTTTTTAAAAAAAATCTTTTTTGTTGTTTGGGTTTTTTTTCTGAGGGATCTCACTATATGGCTGTGGCTGTCCTGGGACTTATCATGTAGACCAGGCTGGCCTAGAACTCCAGAGATTCACCTGCCTCTGCCTCCCAAGTGCTGGGGTTAAAGGTGTGCGCCACTTCACCTAGCTTTAAAAGTTTCTTTTTATTACATTTATTTTTGTCTGTGTAAGTGTGTTGCTCATGTGTAGGGGCCATAGGTTAACTTTCAGAAGTCAGTACTCTCTTCTGTCATGTGGATCCCAGGATTCTGTCTTGGCGGCAGCACCTTACCTACTGAGCCATCACGTTTTGCTTTTCTAAAAAGTTGGCCTCTGAGCTTTTCTTTCTTTTTCCCCTTTTTGGTTTTTTAGGACAGAGTGCAGTGTAGGCAAGCTGGCCTCAAACTCACCAAATAGCTAAAACTGACCGTCTAGCCGCCATCTTTTAAGTCCTGGGATTATAGGTGTGCCACCATGTCTGGCTGTCCATTATGTATCTTTCATGGCCGAGATTTTTAAATTACTAAATACAGTATAATTTACTAACCCTACTGCTTTACTGTCCACCTGAACTTGCAGTTATAGTTCATCCTCCTCGCTAGCTAGAGCCTTGTGCCTGCCTGCTACGGACTCCACCTAGCACTGAGCCACATCCACTGCTCATTCCTGTTTGTTTTTTAGTTATTTGAATGTCATAATACAGGTAGTTTTTAAAAGAAAGAAGGTTTGGAGTTTCACAGAAAATATACATACATGCCTCTTGAAGTATTAGATTTATTTTTTTTAATCAAGAATACTAATTTAAATCAAGAATACTAATTATTATAGACTATGTCAGTATATTAATTAGTTGGTATAGTTTTGTGTTTTTATTTGCTCATATAAAATAAACCTTCCTTCGTGTGGAAGTTTTTTTTAAGATTTAGAACTTGGGTCGGACAGTGATAGTGCACGCCTTTAATCCCAGCTCTCGGGAGGCAGAGGCAGGCAGATCTCTGTCAGTTCCGTGCCAGCCTGGTCTACAGAGAAACCAGGATTTTCTTTGAGGGGGAGCGGGGGTGGGCTGTTATAAAATTTAATTTTGGGTGGCATGTGGTATGATATACGCATGTGGTCTCAGCTCTCTAAATGCTGCAGTGGGAGGCCAGACTGTGTGACATATTGAGACCCTGTCTTGAAAATCAAAACATTGAGCCTACAAGGTGATTGGCACTCGCTTGCCAATCTAACAGTCAAGAGTTTGATCCTTTGATTTGACCCCTGGAACCCATGGAAACAATAGGAGAAATCTGACTTTACAAAAGTTACCCTCTGACCTTCACACACAGATGCCTGAATCATCACACAGTCAATAAAGCTCTCTCCCTCCCTCTCCCTACCCCCTTTACACACACGAATACAAACACACATGTACACACAAATCATGAATAATTTTTAAAGTACCCATAAAACCCTTGATTTTATCAATTGTCTCTGTTAATTATAGAAATAATATCTAGTGTTTTCTGAGTTTTAGTATATAAAATTTTAATATATGGATATATCCATAAAAACTTAACTAATAAATAGCATTTTGTTCTTTTCTAGTCATCTATATTCTATTTCCTTTGTAAGAGTGATTTGTGCTTAGGTAGGTCATTGTACTGACCATTTGATGCAGACACATACTCTGCTTTTAAATTGCCTGTAATTTTTAATGTATATATGAATTAGTCATGTGTGCTCATCTCTCTTGTATTTTTTTATTTCAGTGGCCAAGGAAGTTTGCTCCAGCCTTTTATATATTATAGATTTCTTACTCTTCGATATTCCTCTAGAAGAAATCCATATTGTCGGTAAGCTGGTGACTAGCTTAAATCTCTTCTGTGTAGTATAGTGTCCAGATGTAGGATTTATAACTCTTGGGAATTTCTTTTTTTTTTTAAGATTTATTTATTTATTATATGTAAGTACACTGTAGCTGTCTTCAGACACTCCAGAAGAGGGCGCCAGATCTCGTTACGGATGGTTGTGAGCCACCATGTGGTTGCTGGGATTTGAACTCCAGACCTTCGGAAGAGCAGTCGGGTGCTCTTACCCACTGAGCCATCTCACCAGCCCTCTTGGGAATTTCTTAACTAATAGTTTAGAATTTAGAAGGAAGAAGTGTCTTTGCAATTTAGGTTTAGGCTTTTAAAGAAGTTGGGGGTGAGTGAAAAGGTAGTTTCTCAGCAGCTGACCTTTGACGCACAGGTTTCCATCCTGATCAGTGTACTCTTACCCCGGCAAACAGCTTAGCAGCATAGGGCTCCAGAGGACGCCATGGTACTGCAGCTGTCTGCTGTAACACAGCAGCACAGTAGAGATGCGCCACATAATGCTAGCCTTAGAAAAGATGCCATCTGAATGAAGTAGGCTGCTGCTGAGTGTTTGCCACTTTTGCAGCAGTCTTAAGTAAAAATACTGGAGGTTAAAACATTCGCGGATGGAGTCGCTATGTTTCTTTTTTATTGTTTAAGGCGCTGCTAGTGCTTTGGGAATATGAGACCTAAGCCCCATTCTTAAGGACTTAGTTGAAACAAATATGATTTGTAAAAATTCACAAGTCAATATACAGTAGTCTCCTTAAGCACACTGTAGCTTCCTATACTTTTGTTACATGAGCTCTAAAAAGCTCATAGCCATGCAAGGTGATGCACATCTGTAACCCGAAGGTGATGCAATCTGGAATCTCTGTCATTCTCTGCACTCACGAGGATCCCAAGCTCAGGCCCAACGAGTAACTAAAAGTATCCTTGAGGATACACCAAACTGGCTTCTAGTCCATTTTGTGTATGATGTGTATGTACATATGCATGTACAGTATGGAATGAAGGGTACTTCGTGGGTAGGAGAGGTCAGGCAAGGAAGGCCACTTAGCCTGGGGACAAACAAAGCCACACAAACAAACACACACAAAAAAAGCACTGTCCGAGCTGCAGCAGGACACAGCAAGATCACACCAGGTCGTGTGAGCTCTTGGGTAGGTTTTCATAGGAAAAGCTAGTTTGATCAGGATCCATGCTAGTAGCAGCATTGAATGTGTTCCATGTAGTCTCCATTATCTTCACTACAGCACTGAAATTCCTAGTGTCCAGAAAAGGTGTGAGAGAGCATTCACTTAAAGAAATTGTAGATTGCCCATGTCATGTAATCTTTCAGTCATTTTTAGAATAATTTGAATTTGTCTGAAAATTTGAAAACTGACTAACAGAAAAAAAGTAAATAATCCATTTTAGATATAACTGCATATTACACTTGTATGTATGGCTTTGGATGTTGTCTGTGATGAGAAGGAGTGCTCAAGCTGCCCTGGCTGGCTCTCCACCTCCTGCACTAGCAGCTGAGGGCTGGGCCTGCCAGGTGAGCGTGGGTTCTTCTTTGTATATTCCCCGCAGTGTACTCCAGATTCATCTTTTACTAAATGGTTTGGGCTTTGTTTGTTTTGAGACAGGGTGTCACTGTGTAGCTTTGGCTGTCCTGAAACTTACTATGTACACCAGGCTGGCCTCAAACTCAGAGATCTGCTTGCCTCTGCCCCTCAAGTGCTAGGATTCAATGTGTGTGCCACTTCACCCAGCTACTTCTTTAAATTCTTTTTGGTCAGCTTTTTCTTCTGCATTTCTTAGCATTGTTTGTATCTGTTGTCTTTTTCTTGTGTTTCTGAATAAAACTATTTTATCTTATAGGAACTTGTTTAATGAACTGAGGATTGTGGTTGAACACATTATTATGAAGCCCTCCTGCCCACTGTTTGTGAGAAGACTATGTCTCCAGAGCATCGCCTTTATCAGCAGACTGGCACCAACAGTTGCGTAGTTTAACATCTAGTTAAGCTGTGTTTAGAAGATTAACATTATTAGCTGGTAATTCTGATAGGGGTCCCAAATTACAGGTCTAACACTGACCTCAGTCCAATTTACATGATTTACATAAATGCATCTCAGTGCAAAAATAATAATTTTCCTGGCATGTTAAATCAAGCCTTTAACACTTTCTGAGAAAATTTTACTGTACATTACTGTTTGTGGTTATGTAAGTTTGTATTTAGTGATAAATGTTACTAAATTGTTTTAGATGCTGCTGTGCCTACATCATGAAATACATTTATTTCTTTTAAAAAGAATTCTGAAATTTGTTTTACCCTAACTATTAACCCACGTTATGTCTGTTGTGAGTTATGGTACTAGATGAGTTGAGTATGTTTGGAGACAGTGGTTTTCCATTCTGTAAGTTGGGTTGAGATTTTAGCAGAAGCACACCTCCTGCAGTTTCAGTTCACACGCTACTATGCTGCTTTCTAGGGCAGGTGTGTTTAGCCTGCACCATAACAGAGAAGTCTGTCTGCGTCTTATGACCTGTGAAGCTGTTGTTCCCATAGTGCATCTGTGGCTATGAATGATGTTTGAAAAATGGATTGCCTGTACACCTATTTTGAATTAGATCTTTGGGGCCATGTAATCATTTACTGTAGAAGACAGTAGTGACACAGAGACCTACTGACTAACTTTTATAAATGTCAACCAGTAGATTATCAGTGTTCCTATAGTTTGTAGGATTACATAGTTCCAGAATCTTGACTTTAGTTTTCTTGGTTTCTTAGGCTTGAAATTTCCTAGCCATGTGCAGCAGCAGTTCAGATGCCTTTGAAAGGATATGATTGAAGACAGCATGTGATACACTTGTATGTTCTGAAATAATGAAGAATATTCTGTAGATGCATGTTTACCCAGCAAATGTGGTTCAGAGGGTTTAATGGAAAGGGCTATGGGTAAGGCAACTCATGGGGAATGGGCCTGGGGAGTAGTTGAGGGCAGCGATGGGTGTTTCAGCCTGGTAACGCATAGATGAGTTGGGGGGATTGGATGTATAATGCATCTGTGATTGAGGCTGTGTAATATGTTCAATTCTTTTCACTCAATTCTATTCCTTTATAAAAGGCATTCTGATCCTTACTACTCACTGTTGCATGATTGGAAGTACTTAAAACACTGCACAAGTTTAATATAGAGTAATGGAATGTGGCTTTTTTTTTTAATACCCAGTTCTATCTGCATGTAATTTGGATTTTTCAAATACATTCATTAGTAACTTAAAACATCAGTTTTCTTTTTGTTTAAGTTACTAATCTATAGAAAGGTGATAGTCTTGGGGTAGATTTCCAGAAAATACTACTTGATAGCTTAGCTTTAACCAGCTACTTTTATATTTTTGTAATATTTATCCACCAAGTTGGAGAAGCAACCTCATAATATCCAGTTGATTTTTTTATGTGTGTGCCTAGCCTCCTTATCACTATGTTTTAAGAATACAACTTTGTAGAGCAATAAAGTGACTATCTTGTTATGTAAACATACTGATTTCTAATGATGTTTTAAAACATTGTCTTGAATGACATCAAGTTCTGGCAGCTAAAGGCATATTTATTTTGAAATGTGTTTTCTCCTACATTTTCCCCCCTAATCTTGGAACATTTTAGATTTATAAGAACTTCAAAAATAGTGCTGAGAGTGCCTATGCACCTCTTACTTGTCTATTTTTATATTAGCGTCTTCTTTTAATTGGTAGGACATTTATGCAAAGTAAAATACTAACTTTGGATCAGCTAAAGTACAAGATGTGTTTGTATTTCACCAACTCTTTCATTTGTGTCGTGTGTGCGCTGTGTTGGTACCTGGATTGCCTTTTATGTTTCAAGGCCTATAAGTGAGTTTGTTCTTTATGGTATTGGTACAGAAACTTTCCTTAGAAGAGCTAATTCATGCTGACTTTAACATGAATTTTTTTCTTAAAATTGTAATTTCAAATGCTTAGTGATATAATTAAGACTCTTTAATGGCATTGCAGAATTTCATTATTTCTGATAACTTGTGCATGAGTGAAAATGTATATTTGTTCCTTAAGGGAAGGTGTAATATAATTCTCAAGCCCATGAGAAGGCAAATTTTATAATTTGAACATTAATAGATGTTAGTTTGCATGAAGTTGCAGTTAGAAATATTATACTCTGTGTGAATATGTACAATCAACTGATCTCAAATCTGAAATTAGTGTTTCCATGTACACATGTCAAAAGTGAGGACATGACTAGTGCATAGAGTGGACGAGCAGGGGAACTTTAATACTGCGTAACCAAGCAGTTTAAAGGAAGTTGATTGATCAAGCAGAATATCTAGTGCTTTGGAAACTGGAATGGTGCTGGCGTGTTTTAAACCTTGTTGGACAAGTGGAAGCTTCAGACAAAGTCTGTTGTTTTCTAACAAGCATTCAATTTCTACTGCATACTTCATCTCTCACCGAGTTGGCTGTAATTTAATAGTAATCCATAGAGCAATTTCTTAAGTATAATTTGTATTTAAATTTCCTTGAAATAAAATTTCACTAAGGGAGATGCTTTTGAAAGAAAAACAAGAGAGAAAGCTAATTTTAAAGATTAAGTTGAGATCTTTGTATATATCCCTGACAGAGAATGTCAAGGCAAGCTAGTAACAAACCTGAAGTTCTGGGAAGTGAATGATGCTGTTAAATAAGAATCGCATCGTTCTCAGTCGGTATAGAGATGTAGACAGAAGTTTGAATTAGGTTTGTAAGTTTAGCGAATATCCTGGATAGGATCACGAATGCATATATAATAAGACAAAGCAGAAGCCAGGTATCTAAGCATTTCAGATGGGGAAGTGAGCACCTGTGATTGTAGTTTAAAAAACAAAACAAAAACACTCAGGTAGTGTATTGGAATTTGTATTGACTAACTCACCCAGGGAGAAATTAGCTGTGGACAGTTAGGTTTAGATCGGTAAGTGTCACTGTTTCCTTGGGTAGTCCCCATTTTCACAAGTTGGGTTAGAAGATTATGCTGTGCTACTTAAAGTGCTTAGTAGACTATAACCCTAAGTATCTTGGTTCTATGACCCCTTTAATTCAATAGTGGACAGTTATTTGCTAAGTATTTACTATGTGTGCTGTGAGATGGGGATGGGGATTGAAGCCAGGGCCCCTTGTTCTACTACTGAGCTATATTCCCAGCTTATGAGTACCATTTTATAACAGTAAAACATTCAAAAGAAGTGCGTTGTCAATACAAGCCAGGAAAACAGGGCCCAGTCTGGAGTGGCGTGTGTGTTAGTGTCTCTTCTTTTCATTTTCAGCCAGTCATCCAAGTACATAAATTGTTGAGGTTATTCTTTTCCCTTTTACAAATGTTCAAAGAAATGATAACTTTTCTAATATAGAGAGATGGAATTTTAATTTTTTCATGATTATTTTGTAGGTACACTAGATAGAATCCGTTAAATTACAATTGAGATTTATTTTTTCCCCTGTAATTTGAAAGCACTTGAGTGTTTGGAAACTACTATATCAGTAATGCTACCTAGGTTTGAAGATCGAGTGTAGTTCATAAAGACAACAAATTTTCGCTCCACCATTGGAATTCCCTGGATCAGGGAAGTTCAACACTGGCAATGTGTTGGTGTAGCTCAACAGGCACTACATAGCTTTGGAAGCCCGGAGTTGTTTCTCAGCAGCTCCTTAATGCACATGGTCTTTCATAGTTTGACTGCAAAGCCATTCTTGGAGCTGGTGTCTATCAAAGATATCAAAGGAGCTGCTGGGAATTTGAAAGGTTTCCTGTAATTAGTTAATCAGTGTGAATTTTGTGATTTTTGAGATGGCACTTAGGTGGCCCATTCAGAATGGATGGAATCTCGGGTAAAGGCTTCTCTCTGTGGCCTTCTCTTTGTGATGCGCATGCCATGTACCCAGCCCACACTGAGTGTGAGTCAGTAGTGACAGACAGCATGCAGTAAGTATTCTCTGTATCTCAAGTGGCTCTTTCTTAGAAAACCATAGGAAAAAGATTATTGATAGCTGTGTTTGCTAGAGTCTTTTAACGACGCTATTGGCTATTGTAGGAGAAAGAAGGGCACAAGAGTCATACCCTACCTTTTCCTTCCTTCCCTCCTTCCTTCCTTCCATCCATCCATCCATCCATCCATCCCCCTGAGACGGGGTTTCTCTTTGTAGACCTTTGAACCCAGGGATCCTCCTGTCTCTGCCTCCCATCTTTCCTAGTTTTTTAAAGGTACATTAAAAAAAATAGGCTCAGCATTTTTTAAACTAACGTTGTTCATAACATTTAATTCCAAACGTTTACTATTTTTTGTTACTTTAAGGACAATTCCTTTTGGCACTAGTTTTTGTCTACAAGTATCTGTAAGTTGAGACCAAAAGAGCAAACTCTTAGCCAGGCAACACTTACATTGTGTATATATTGGAACAAATATACAAGGCTTGCAGAGATTAGCAATACTCATAGGAACTGTTTGATTTATAACTGCATCGCTTCTGGTGCTTGATACAATGGGATCTATTGAGCTAAAAAAAATTGTATATACAGTACGTCAGCACTTCTTACGTCTCTTGAATCCATTTTTAATATATTGTATAGGTTGGGGAGTTATATATACTCTTCAAGCCATTATTATCCTGGCTATAAATTTATAAAATAAATTGAAAAATTTATCACTCTCCTGTATTCAAGACCAAAGCACATAATGCTAATGTAGGGCTCAGAGGGGAAAATCTAGTTCTCCTGCATATTTGAGAAAACGTGGAGTCCTTTCAAGAAAATGTAATAAACATAATAATCGTAGCCTGCTGACACTAAGGAAAAAGGCCTCATTCGCTCTTTCTTTTATGCAGCAATTTACTGGTCCCTGCTGATCTTCAAATTGGATCACTGTAGTAAATTATCCACGCTGGTACTGGTGGAAGTAAGCCCTAGGATCCATATTTGTTTTGTGTTCTGCTTAAATCAGCAAGAATGATAAATTCGATGGTGTGAAATTGGAAGTATCAAGGGCTTTCTTTGGTGACTGCACAAAGTCATGTCTCCACCTGGAATTTATTATGACCTTTTTTCACTGTATGTACTTCATATGTCTAATATTTATTTCAAAACAAATTAAATTGTTCTTCCTTCATCTATAATGTTTTATCTAACATTTTATTGATGTAAAGTCAAATTGTGTAATAAAAGTCTTCCTGGATTTAAGCAGGTTTAGAAATGCTATGTTGTACAAGAACATTTACAGTCAGAACTCAGCTTTCTTTTGTTCCTAATTGTCTGTTGTTAGAAGAAGGTGAGTCTGAATGCTTCTGTGGTCCCCACCCCAATATAGATAATAGAGATACTGTGATGTTGAAGAATGCTGTTAAATAGGAAAACTGCATGATACGCTGGGACTTGGTGAGAGATGACACTGGATAGCGCAGTTGCTTGCTTCTATATATTTTCCATCCATGAAATGGAAAGTCTGGTGGATGTAGTATTTATACTTCATTGACTCATAATATACAGTATATCCAAAGTCATTAGTCAGTATCAGATAACAATACATTTTCCTTCTAGGTAACTTCAAGTGGTAGATATTTTCTGGGTTGATTGAACAGCCTAAACTTATTCTATCAGCCAGTTATATAAGTCCTTTTCCACTTCAATAATGCAACCTAAAAGACATTATAAAGATCACTTTTGGAGCTGGAGAGATGGCTCGGCAGCTAAGAGCACTGGTTGCTCTTCTAGAAGTTCTGAGTTTAGTTCCCAGCAACCCACCTGGTAGCTCATAATGGGATCTGACGCCCTCTTCTGATGGGCAGGTGTACATGCAGATAGAACAGCCACATAATAATAAGATCAGTTTTATATAAAGGCAACTCTGTAGGTGAAAAATAGTGGATTCTTTATTCACATACAGGGGATTTAGCTCATTAGTGCAATCTCAAGAACTCTTGAGTTGATCCTCAGCTTTAAAGGGGGCAGGGGAAGCACAGCAAGGGGCAACAGGTGCAGAAAAGTCCAAAGGCAGCTATAGTTAGCTACATAAGTAGGAAAAAATGTTTGGTAACCCAGAATATAAGTGTTTGGGGGCTCTGGGGATAACTAAGCAATAACACACTTCCTTCTTAGTGTGCACAAGTGAGACCCTGGATTTGTTCTCCAACATTACATCAAAGTTAAGAAAAAATTGATTTTCTAAAGTTTTTAAAAATGTATTCTTTTATGTGTGTGGGTGTTTTGTTTGTGCATATATGTGTACCTCATCTGTGCCTGGTGCGTGTGGAGGTCAGAAGGTGTCAAATCTCCTGAACTGGAGTTACAGATGGTTGTAAGGTGCCACGTGGGCACTGGGAACTGAGCATAGGTCCTCTGGAAGAAGAGTGGGTAGGTACTCTTACCCACTGAGCTAATTCTCCAGCCCCTTCCTAAAGGTTTTATGGAAGATTATTTCAGAAACATACACATAGTCGGCTCATTATATAGCTTTGTGTGTCTGTTTTAAAACAGAGCTGAACTCTTTAGAGTTTCTCATACCGTAATTCTGAGGTTGGTTCGTTTGTTTGTTTGTTTGTTTGTTTGTTTGTTTTCAGCAGGCTGTCTTTACATAGCCCTGTCTGTCCTGGAATTTACTATGTAGACCAGACTGGCTGGTGAAACTCATAAGAGATCTGCCTGCCTTTGCCTCCCAAATGCTGGGATTAAAGATATGTGCAGCTGCACCCAGCTCCGTAATTCTGAACTTTGGGAAGGCAAGAGCTGTTCATTCCTTGGTTGAATGGTGACAGCTGAGAGCATAGAGGGAGGGGGATGTGTAACTGAGAATCCTATGAAAGGTTTATCTTCAGACTGCGGAGATGAATCAGTGGATATGAGTGCCTGCCCTGCAAGCATGGGGACCTTAATTCAGATCTGAAGAGTCCATGTAAAATGCTGGGCATGGTTACACACCTGCAGGTAACCCTGGCACTGCGAGAGGTGGAGATGAGGAAACACCTCCAGCCACCAGCTTGCTCCAAGCTTACTGAGGAAATAGGTGGGAATAAACTGAGCAGCACATCTGCATCCAGCCTCCATGCATGTACACACCACTCCTACCACACATGTATCTTAGGGCAAGCTTTAAACATGCATGTGAGTTGACAAAGTCTTCTTGCACCGAGCACAGAACTCTCTATCAGGGCCTGTTATCCCAATTACTTTTCTCTTTCTGGATTTAAATTTCACATTATATTCTGAGTAAAAATGGCCATTATGTCTCTAAAAGAATATCTCTTAAGATCAGTATTAAAAAAAATCTAAGCAATTGACATAGATACTTTAGGCTGGTTGATAGAAATAAGGCTTCTGACGATGTGCTGGCTGTTTATGTCAACTCGACACAAACTTAGTACCTAGGGAGAGAAATCTCAATGAAAACAATGCCCCCAGGGTGATTGTGGGCATCTACTTGATTAATAATTGATGTGGAAATGGTCCAGTCCATGGTGAATGGTACCATCTTTAGGCAGGTTGTCCTAGGTTATAAATGAAAGCCAGTTGAGCAAGCCATGAGGTGCAGGCCAGTCACAGTGATTTTTCATGGCTTCTGCAGACTTGCCTCCAGGTTCCTACCTTGAATTCCCTCAGTGATAGAGTGTGACCTGACCTGAGAGTTGTAAACTGAGAAAAACCTTTTCTTTCTCAAGTTGTTTGGTAATAATATTTTATCACAGTGATAGGAACCCAAAGACTGAAATTGGTGCCAGGAGTGGAGTATTGCTTTGCCAGATCTGGCCATGCTGTCTTTAGGATTGTTGGAAGACTTTACAGCTTGGGGCTGGGAAAGCCATTGAGTGCTCAGAGTTTAAAGAGCTGTTGTGAGCAGTTATGGTTGTGTTGAGAGCAGTGCAGACAGTGGAAGGCTGGTTGTGCTATTTCAGAGAGAAGTTTGAGAATCACTTAAAGTCTTTATTGGAGCATTTGATATTTGTGGTGCTGGTCAGCTAGGGCTGAAGAATAGACTGATTAACAAGAAACCTGAACCACTAAGACAAGTTTCCTCAAGATCAGCACACAAACTGTGGTCTGGGGGAGGCAAGGCTATACCGTGTACTGAAAGCTGAACTTGGTAATATGTAAGAGTCTACCAGGCGGTACTAGTTTTGAAGGTAGGAAAGGGTCACGGAGAGCAGTCGGGCTTGGCACCATGAGCGGCCATTGATGAAGGTAAAGTCTCAGTTGCGTTGGAGCCTCAGGATTGAAGGGGCCATAGAGATAAGTTGAGGCTTGGCACCATGGGTTACGGTCAGAGTCCATGAGAACTCAGAAGAGGCTGTTGGTGAAGGAGTAGTCCAGATGCATCAAGAGGCTCTAGCATTTTGGAGATGATAGTAACTTGGGACAAGTACCAAGGATAGTGGTAGCTGTGAAGTAGAGCAGGCCTGAGCCCAGGGGACACACAGTGTATGCTGTGGACGGCAGAGCCAGAGAGTAGCGTTGTTGGAGCCCAGAAGACCATGGCTCCCAGACAAACGCAGGGCTTCCATGTTGGACTCAGTTTTGCTTTTACTGGAATGTAGCTGTGCTCTTGATTTTCCCTCTTGGAGTAAGGAAGTATGTAACTTGTTCTTCATTTTATAGGAGATCAAATTTCTACAAGTGCTTGAATTTTCTAAATTATTAAAGTTATTTTTTATATTGTGATTCTAATGTCAACATGACAACCTGGGAACAAATGAGAAAAGAAAGATTATATAATTGAATGGTATTCTGTCTGTGTGTCAAGTTGACAAGAGATCAGTTATGTTAGCTAGATTTTTGTGTCAGCTTAACACAAACCTAGACTTTACTGGGCAGAGGAACCCCAGTTTAAAAAAAAAAATGCCTTCATCAGACTGACTGTAGGTAAGCCTGTGGAACATTTTCTTGATTCATAATTGATGTAGGAAGGGGCCAGCCCAGTGTGGGTGGTGCTGCCCTTGGGCGGGTGTCCTGGGTTATCAATAAAAGCAGGATGGGCAAACCACGAGGAACAAGGCTTTAGTGAGCAGCACCTGTCCTTCAGCTCTTGCTTTCAGGCTCTCTCAGAGATGGGGTGTGACCCGTGAGCTGTAACTTAAGAGTTGCTTTTGATGGGGTGTGACCCATGAGCTGAGTTGGTTTTCATGGGGTGAGACCTGTGAGCTGTAACTTAAACCTCTGCCTTCCTGAGTTGCTCTTGTCATGGTGCCTTATCAAGCAACAGGAGTCTTAATGAAGACAGATGGACATCGCGAAGGGATGTCTTAGTAAAGGGGGAGTCTCTTCGTTCTCTTGACCACCCTCAGAGCAAGAATAGAGAGGCCGCAGCAGCTCTGCCCCCTTGGGGAAGTGATTAGAACAGGAGATTTGCTTTTTTATTTATTTCTCCCCTACTCTAGTTTTCAGTAGTCCAAGCTTGAACTGCTGATTCTGCCTCCACCTCAGAAGTGCTATAGTTCCCTTCCTAAGGGATTACACTGGGTTCAGGAGGCTTTCTCTTGTATGTGTGTCCACACAAATGGGCGCACAGGCTTGTGCAGTGGTGTGCCTGTGGTCAGATGACAGCTTACAGGCTTGGTTCTCTTTTTAGTCCACTGTGTGGGTTCCAGGAGTCACACTTTGTCAGGATTAGCAGGCGGTGACTTCGCCCGCCACTGAGCTGTCTTGATGAGCCAAGTGTGGGATTCTCATTTCCAGTTTCATCAACACCAGGACGTCCTGCAGATGAAGAAAAGGCTGACATCCAAACAAGGGGGTGATTTGGAGCTCAGCCAGTGAATGAAGGTTTAATACTAAAGTACTTGTCTTGCCGGGGTTGGTAGGACATGTTTGTAATCATCGTTTGGGAGGTAGTGGCAGGAGACTTGCTGCAAATTTGAAGTCAGCATGGTATATTGAACAAGACCTTGTCTCAGAGACACCAACAAAATAGAAAATGTTTGGTTAGCCACTCTGGTGGAAGAGTAAGTAAAGGCACAGAGTTGCACATTCTTAATACTTTTGTTACTATTGAATGTTGATGGGGATTCCTAACACAATAATTAGCTATCTGACTTACTAACAGTAAGTGGAAAGGGGGTTAGAGAGATGGCTCTGAATGGGCTTGCTTGTTACCCAGTGTGGAAGACCTGAGTTTGGACTCCTAGCATCCACTTAAAAAGGCAAGTATAGGCTCCAGTGCTCATAACCCCTGCTCTCAGAAAGCAGAAACAGGTGGATTGCTGAAGCTTACTGGCCACAACCCTAGCTCAAAAAAAATACTGTGAATCCAGGTACAGTGGAAAGGCAAGAAGAGGACACTTGACGTCCTCTGGCCTCCACACTTGGGCATGCACAGAAGCGGAGTGAGTGAACTGAGCAGGAGAGTACATGTTTAACACAAAGGCCTGCAAATGTTAGGGCTGGCAGGTATAACTCAGTGCTATTGCTTAGCACGAACAAAGCCCTGGGGTTAATTTCCTAGCACCAACCTCCAAACCCCAAATACCAAAATCATACACTGTGGATCTAATTTAGCATTCCAATATTAAAACAAAGACGTTATACACACACAACCAGCAGTCATGTCAGAAATTAGGCATGGTAGCCTACAGTAATCCCAACGTTTGAGAGGTAGAGGCAGGAGTTAAAGCCTTAGATACATAGCAAATTTGTGGTTATCTTGGGCTATATGAAACCCTGTCTCAAAAATGTCAGAAATTATGATCCTAGCATTTGGATATTCTCATTTTCCTGGACCTCATTTCCTCATTTTAAAATGTGGCTAGTAGAAAAACCTTGGAAGATTGCTTGATGGGGTGTATGTGAAAGTATTTGCAGGTGGTAAGAGTTTCCAGGGGACCTTATCTACATTCTGCCTCTAGGCTGGGACTCCTGGAGATTGTAAGGAGCTACTCTCAAGAGAGACCTTGGATGAATCAGGGTTGCTTCATTTCTGTGACCCCTGTAGGAAATGAAACTCGGGACTGGGCTTGTAGCCCAGTGAAAGAGCTTGGGTTGAACATTTGCAAGACTTGGGGTTTAATCTCCAGCAAAGAAGTAAAAAAGAAACTAAACTTTGGACCTATTCAAAAATTTCCCCCATTCTAGTGTAAAAACTTGTGTCAACAGTAGGGTGTTTTAGCCTGCCAATTCCAGAAATATATGCAGCAGGTAGAATCCAGAAGTATGGTTACTTAGTGAAACTTCACACTTGTCTAAATGAAAGTGCTCTTTGCAGAAATTGTATCTTTAAAATGAGCAAATGATTAAAAGGCATCACTCTTTCGAATTATCCCCAATGAATGCACAAATAGGATGCAGAAGTAGTCTATGAACTGCTCAGGGCTCAGTGCATCAGTGACGGGCAGAGAATGTGTCTGGGTTACAGTTTTCTGACTCATAGCGGTGGGAGGCCATGTAGTCTGGCCATGGTCAGGGATCTGAAGTCAGGTCGGAGTGGTTTGAGTTGCACTTTAATTTTGTGCCTGTATCACAAAATTAAATGTGCATGTAAATTGGCATGCTGGCAACACATCATATTTTGGGATATGATAAATGAGTCAAACAATTTTATAGTGCTTTGCATACAGAACTTGGTAACTTTTGGCTGTCATTCTCACTGTAATCTATAATTTAGAGAAATTCTGCAGATTGCTTCATTGAATAAACTAACATAATTTCCTGTGTACTTATAACCCAGTCCGAAAAAAAAAGAAAAAAAAAAAAAACCCCATAGTTCTATGTAGTAATAGGTGATAGTTGTAATGATAGATATATTTTTACCTCCTTAAGTTTGAAATTTTTTTTAATTTCAAAACTTAAGTTTTAGAGCTTACAGACATGATTGATATTTTGATATAATGATAAAAGTGTCACAGGAACCCATATTTCAGCACTGTCTTATATGGCTCTGTGACCTTAGGGAATACATTTAATTACTTGAAACATCTGTTTCTCTTGGAAACATCTTAGAAAAATGTTATACAGGACCCAAGTATTAAAGTATGTATTAAGGGTATGGTTTTCTTGTCAGCCCCATTTTTTAGGGTGTTGAATCTCTAAAGGTTAATGAAATAACAAAGGGTGGTTTTTAAAAGCAGTGGCACCCAAGGAGAAAAGGAACTCAGTAAAACAGGAAAAGACTTCATTGCAGTGGATACATTTCTCTAGGCTTCATGAGGATTCTGCTCTTCTATCTCTCTGTCTCTCTGTCTGTCTCTCTGTCTCTCTGTCTCTCTCTCTCTCTCTCTCTCTCTTTCTCTCTCTCTCTCTCTCTCTCTCTCTCTCTCTCTCACACACACACACACACACACACACACACACACACACACACATTTTGAAAACTGCCCCTTGTTGATGTTAAACCAGTTGGAGGGCAGGGGAGATGGCTCACTGGGTAGGAGTGCTTGCTGTGCAAACATTAGGAAATTCACCCACCCCCAAATGTAAACACCTGGGCATGGTCACGAGCACCTGTACCCCTAGCTCTGTGGGAGGCAGGGACAGTGAGAGACCCTTCTCAAGGGGATAGTAAGGCGAGTGGTGAAGCAGAGCATCTTCTGTCCTCTTACAGCCTACACATTTAGACAGGTGTGCACACATGCCTGCTACCACCACCACTGCCATGACCACACACACACACATACACACACACATACACAACCAGTTGGAGCAGAGTAAGATTTCTTAATTCGAAGATGACTTGTAAGAGCTGACATTGAAGGAAGGAGTACCTCAAGACGACCTAGATTTAGGGGTGGTGTATGTGTGTTTAGTAGAAATGCAATGCTGCTATGTAGGTAATTTTGGGTTTTCTGCTAGCCACATTAAAAACAATAAAAAGTATGGTGGACTTGAGTTTACAGAGACCATTAGCATTGAAAAAGGTGGTGAGAAATCCCAAGCACACAGGCCTGCTGGCCTTACAGGAGGGGAAGGCAGTCAGGCTGCCTGAAAACTTAGTAAACAAATAAATAAATAAGCCAGCCAGCCAGGCTTGGTAGTATGCGCTTTGCATTACTATGTAAGAAATCTTGGGGCAAACCATCCGAGAGCCGTAAATATAATGAAAATCATTGATAAAGCTCATCTCTAATGTTTTATTTAACATAATCAAAACATTTCAGCAACTGATAGGTAAGCTAATTGGTGTATTTCATTTTTTCCCATTTTGAGTCTTTGAGCTGCTCTATGTGTTATTCTTATTGTCATGTCCTACATGAAAGCACTCTTTGGAGTCTCTCTGCTGACTGTCACATCACAGATGTTCTCCCCAGAGCCCAAGGCCTCATGGCCCTGAATGGACCCTAAGGACAAGCTGGGGGTGTCAAATCAGTGACTAGTGCTTTTCAATTTTGTGGCTAGCCTATGTGACCTAAATATAAAATTATGATTGAACATTCTCAGATTTTGTGTGTGTGTATGTGTGTTAAACTGGACAACTAAAGACTTTTGCTATAGATTAAATGATGTTCCCCTTACAAAATTAACTTGGATGACCATAGCAAAAATCTCATAAACTGGGTGACTTCAACAAGTTTGTAGTTTCCTGCTTCTGGAGCTCTGGGAAGAGCTGAGGCTGGCTTGCTTGCTTGCTTATTTATTTAATTATTTGTTTATTTGTTTATTTATAAAGTTTTCAGGCATTCCCCTCCTGTAAGGCCAGCAGGCCTGTGTGCTTGGGATTTCTCACCACCTCTTTCAACACTAATGGTCTCTGTAAACTCAAGTCTACCTTGTCTTGGGCATAGTAGGCAATGAACATTTACATTGGGACACAAGCATGTGTTGTACACGTGGAGGCCAGAGGACAACGTTAGATGTGGTGCATGCCCTGCCCCTTGTTCAACAGGATGCCCAGGGTTATGGGTCCACAAGTTTCTAAGGGCTCACCTGCCTCTACTTCCTGTCTCACCCTAGGAATGCTAGAGTTATAGATGCGTTCTACCACAACCAGCTTTTTATGTGGGTTTGGGGAATTTGAGCTCAGGTCCTTACATTGATGTGGCAACCCTTTCCCCACCCGGCTCCCTCCCACCCGATATTGATTTTACAGTTCCTGTGTAGTAGTGATGACATCTTGTTTCATGCATCCGATATTGTGAACTATAAAACTAACACTGTAGAAGGCCTCCTACCACCAGCAGTCAACTCAAGCATGCCATCAGAAGGATTAAGTCATTAGGATGTCTCACAAGTCCTCTGTCCCCAATTGTCAGGTATACCCAGAATATGTCACCAGCTCCGGTCAGCACATGAACAGAAAATGCATTCATCTCTTACGTAGACGTTAGCAGTAGCTTCCTCACACTTCTGCTTTGCCCACCCCTTCCCACAGTTTGGCTTTGATGTAGCAACCAATGGACCTGCTGAATCTTCTCAGCATGCCTCCTCCACACAAAATCTCAAGCTTAGACATCCCTCGCTGAGCCTCGAGCAGATCTCTGCCTGTTGCTAGGGCTGCCATACCACCAGCCTCAGGATTCCAGGCTCAAGCGATTGGCTCCCTCCAAGCCCTTTCTTCTACCCTCTAAATAAGGTGGGGAACAAAGGGCTGCCTACAGTAATGCTTCTGTGCATCTAAGAATATCCAATTTTCATTTGACCTAGTAAGAGCCTAGATCCTTAAATGGAAGCACAACCTTCATTGTTGACTGGGGAGGGGGGCGTAAGGTAAGAACTGGATTTTTTTTTTTTTAAAGGGAATAAGGGTGTGAATCTTGTTCCATTATGGACTGGTATTTCTTGGCTATGGGGCAGAGGTAAGTTAACTACTAAAAAAACCTTATTTTCATGGGAAAGGAATAAAGGATATGAGTTCATTCTCAGAAAAAGCAAGGGTAAAAAGTTGCTAAAGCGACACGTGGTCTGTGCTACGGTGCAAGTTAATAATTCTTTTTTGTACCCTGACCTCTGATTGCAATTCACTTGTCAAAGACATGTGGGTTTAGTAATAATTCTTTGACATTTTATATTTGTAACTATTCAAAAGAACATTTAGCTCCACAATTTGAGCTTTCCTTTTGTTTCTTCTGTTTATTAGCCTCCTACTTGTGCCTCAGTTCTTCGGGAAGTCTTTTGGCTCCTTAAAGTTTCCTTCTGTTGCGCGTGGGACCATTGGATGCTTCAGTGGGTTTGTTCCTTAAGGAAACCAAAGCAGTCAGGCGTGTTTGCAGTTTCCCAGGCACAGCCAAGGCCTCATCTCCTAAAGGCGAAAGCAGGCCATGTTTTGGCTTCCCTTCTGCTCCTTCTAACAGAAAACAGGGCAGGAGTGAGATTGTCTTCCTTCAGTTTCTCTAGAACTATGTCCAAAAGTAGATGAGGCCTGGCTAAAATCAATACTAACACTGGCATGCTTTCAACTGCTTTATTATTATTATTATTATTATTATTATTATTATTATTATTATTATTATTATTTTGGTTTTTCGAGACAGGGTTTCTCTGCATAGCCCTGGCTGTCCTGGAACTCACTCTGTAGACCAGGTTGGCCTCGAACTCAGAAATCCGCCTGCCTCTGCCTCCCGAGTGCTGGGATTAAAGGCATGTGCCACCACCGCCTGGCTTTTTTTTTTTTTTTTTTTTTTTTTTTTTTAAATCAGCAAGCAGAAGAGTGATGTCAGCCAAGTGTTTCCAGTGACAAGAGGAGGAATGTTTGAGGTATCAGGACAAAGTAAAACAACTGAGGAATGTGTTTATGTTGTTGAAACAATCCCAGCAGTCAGGAAGCTGAGGTCAGGAGTTCCTGCCAGTTCAAAACCAAACTTAATGAACAAAAGAAAGGAGAGAGGGAATAACAGGAGATAAAGGGGTGGGGGTGAGGCCTAAGGTTTATTTATATTGAGAAGGAAGGGAAGTTGACCAGAAAATGAGGAAGTGCATTGAAAGTTCACTGTCTAGGGTAGAAGTCGGAGAGATTTCATAGAAATTTCATCTTTATCTTTCTCAAAGGAGGGTTAGATAGAAAAGGAGAATTAAAACTGTGTAGCTTTAAATTTCCATTCCTTTATTCACTACGCGCATACTCTATGCTATTACCTATAGTGAACACGTAGGGTAAGAAGATGAGAGAAACGCCCCCAAGTCTAAAGATGTTCACAGCACACAGGGGAGACATAGCTCTAACCTGCTTGACTAAGACTCTTAAGGAGGTCAGGAGGCACAAGCAGAGAGCTTTCTGTTTTCTACACTTGTCGTTTTTTCTTTTTTCTTTCTTTCTTTTTTTTTTTTTGTTTTTGTTTTTTGTTTTTTGTTTTTCGAGACAGGGTTTCTCTGTGTAGCCCTGGCTGTCCTGGAACTCACTCTGTAGACCAGGCTGGCCTGGAACTCAGAAATCCGCCTGCCTCTGCCTCCTGAGTGCTGGGATTAAAGGTGTGCGCCACCACTGCCAGGCTTGTCGTTTTTTTTCAAGCTGTAGCTCCTTTAGCTGTCAGCCCCTTAGTCATGAAAATTTTTATTCCAGGTACTTAATTTTAGTCCTCATATAAACTTCAGTTTTAGTTCAAAAACTCCCCATCTGGTCAGACTAGATCTGTGTTTCATCTCTTTGCAAATGCTCCATTGAGATCCTGTTTATGAAACAAAACACCTGTGCCCAGACTCCCCCACAAGCACATCCAGGAATGTTGAAGTCAGTGCATAAGAATAATCCTCTCTTGGCTCTGGACGTGGCTCAATGGGTCAATTGAATTGACTTGCTACATTAAGGCTGATGACATAAATCTGCTACCCAGGTTCCACATAAAAGCAGGAGATAAGTGTCACCACAAAGTTGTCCTTGGACCTTCACTTGTGTAAAATGGCACGTGCTCTCCCCATCGTGAACGCACACATGAATGAATAAAATGGGAAATAAGTCGGAGGGACTGGCAAGATGTTTCTGCAGATACGGCACATGTCACCACACATGATGAATGAAATAACCTGAGATCAATGCCGGGGCCCCACCTGGTAGGAAGAACTGACTCCCACAAGTTATTTTTCTGCCTTCCAAAGGCACACTGTACCATCTCACCTACACACATGTGCATATACATACACCTACATAAATGTGATTTTAAATATAAAAGGTAGAGATAGAGGAAGACACCGGATACCAACCTCTAGCCTCTGTACCATACACACATGCATATAATGCACATAGAATAACAAACCCTTTGCCTTCTCCTTGCCTTACAACATGCTTTTCAGAACATACATATTGGAGTGACAGAGGGCCTGAGTCTGATTTCATGTTCACATTCATGCTGACTAGAGACAAGTGTCTCAGCATCTCTGAAAAGTGGACGCAGGGATTAACAGTGTGGTTTGAAACAATATGAACAGTTTTTCACGTGCAAGAAAGGTTTGCTTAGACATAGAAAATGTCTCTGCACATACGCTCTATCTCTGCCTCTGGTTGTGTAGTGGCGACCAACACACCCTTAGTTGTGGTTTGACGGTCCTTTTATACAGCCATGTGTAAGCCTTTAAAAAATGTTCAGGTTGGTAAGGTCCTTCCACACTAATCCTGAAGGGGAGAAGAACACAATTCCCACGGATACATCTGTACTCAAAATTGGAAGCCTCGGGGCAGAACCATTCTCTTTATTTTGTAATGAATCATCTAAGTCCATTTTCCAGATAGATAGCCAGGCTTGTTTAATGAGTAGAACCATCATTGTCCCAGGACTAGACAGGATGAAACAAAGTTCAGCCAGCTAGATTCAAAGTGTCTGATAAGGGCAGCAACTTCCTTGGAAACATCTTGTAGAAATTATGGTGTATGAGAACCCTGAGTGGCACTTGGTCATTTTCCACTTCCGCTTTTGTCTGTCTGATAAAATAGTGCAATTTAAGCATCTGTTTATAACATACATTCTCAGTTTAGACCATCTAAAATCTTAATCACACACAGAATGTCTGAAAATGACCTAGAGGGACATGCTCACTTGGACCTGCATTCCAGAAAATACAGACTACAGTCACAAAGTCTTTTGAAATGCTTTACATTTTCTTCCAAAGAAAGGAACCACTGATTGAGAAAGTGAAAGGTGGCTGAGGAACAGTGAACTCAAAGGTTCACAGTGACTCCAGGTATATAGTGACTGCTGAGCTAGCCTGGGCTACAACGTGAGCCCCTGTCTCAAAACAAAATCCTTGTGCTGATTCTCATTAAGCTTTTATAAGCATATATTAATAATGTATAAAGGGTTTTTTGTGAGATTTTATATGCAGTGTATTGTGATCATATTTGCACACCTGTTCCTCTCTTGTCCTCTGCCCACCCCTGCCAATCCCTGTCATTTTCCCAGTGAGCTTTTCCATTCTGCTTTGATGTGCGTGTGCCTGTCTCTGTGAGTGCCATCTCATGAGTTTCATTAGGGTTGTTTACAGGTGAATGGGTGAAATTTTGCTTTCAAATGTCTCTCCCTTCCCCCATCAACCATTGTGTAGAAACTCTCAGGGGAGGGCAGGACCCCAGGAGCCCCTTCTCTTTCCCCAGACACAGTGTTGATGTGCCCAGTCTCCTGAGAGTAATCACAGCAAGTGTGAGTTCAAGAAGGCACCAACGATGTCATACTGGAAGTCCGTGTTTTCCACTACTTCCCTGCACTTCCTCTGGTTTTTACTTTTCATCCGCCCCTTTTTTCCAGAATGTTCCCTGGCCTTTGGAAGAAGTGATACAAATGTTTCAGTTTATGGCTAGGCATTCAACAGTCATTTATTCTCAGTTTTATTGATCAGTTAGGCGTTTCTGCAGTTACCATTGACCATTGCAAAAGAAAACAAACAAACAAACAAACAGCTGCTCTGTTCAAAGCTGACAGTAGCACTACTCTATGGGCACACACTTTAGAAGGCAATTTAACCAGAATAACCTATCCGTTTGTTGGGGTTCAGGAATTTGCCACACACACCATCGCAGTTAAGCAAGAATAGTTTATTGAACACACACCATAACACTGGATGCCTAGGTCCACAAGAAGGAAAAACCTAATTGTGGCACCAGTCTGCTCTCATAGTAGACTTTCTATAGGAAAAACAAACAAACAAACAAAAAAACAGGTACAGGCCGGGCATGGTGGCGCACGCCTTTAATCCCAGCACTTGGGAGGCAGAGGCAGGTGGATTTCTGAGTTCGAGGAAAGTCTGGTCTACAGAGCGCGTTCCAGGACAGCCAGGGCTGCACAGAGAAACCCTGTCTCGAAACAAACAAACAAACAAACAAACAAAACAAAACAAAACAAAACCCAAAAAACAAGGTACAGAAGTTTAAAGGGCAAGGAAGGCTCACGAGGCAAAGTATATCAGCTGATGGGTCCTGAGTAAGGTAAGGAAAGTGTCGGGATGCATGGTGAACAGGGGAATTTCAGGACATCGAGATAACAGAGCATGAGTGTTATAACTTTTTAGCTTATTAGAAGCATTCTTCACTGTCAGCCACAAAAACCACAGTGAGCTCATATGTAGGTGCAGGAAGGGCTGTCCGGTGGTCAGCTCTAACTCAAGCCGTTTTACACAGAACAGTTCGTGTTGACCTTTGATTTGATGGAATTTCTTAAGATTAGCAAACCTCATACATAACATTCAGAACATACAGGACAAAACCATGGTTATGTGGTCAGCATGTTCTTGAGCCAAGTCACTTCTTGGTCAGTGAGTGGCAGGCATGTTAGAGTAGTAATATAACTGGCAAGCATGGAACAAAATGGCTACAGTTATGGGGGAAGGGGTGTCAGACCATAATATATTTATCCAAATAGCTGCAATAGCCTTTTACTAGAGACCACAACCTTGTTAGCCATGGGCTTTTGACCTGCTTAACCTTACCAGAGGTGGATTCCCTCCTGTGAAGGGAGCCTCAAGTCCACTCAAAGTGGTGGGTTTCCTCCCCATTTACTGATTTGCACTCATTTTCTTTATTTTTTTATTAGATATTTTCTTTATATACATTTCAAATGATATCCCGAAAGTTCCCTATACCTTCCCTCGGCCCTGTGCACTCATTTTCCATTTAAAATTTTATTTTACAGTACTTTCACTAAGCGATTTAAATTAATCTTTAAAACAACTGGACATGCATCCCATTCTATTTATCTGGCCAGACAGGTATTGACTTAGCCCCTGGAATATAGTAGTATACGTATACTGCACAGGATCCAGTGTCCATATAGCTATTCTCTATTCCGGGGGGACAATAATTTCAGTAGTGGTATTTTGAAGAAAAGTGTACAGGGTAACTATTTAAAAATGAGAACCACGTTAATTATAATTAGGGTGGTGAAAGAAGGCTTAAGCTAAGAACTGAATGAACCTGACATGGTAATGGTTAAAACAGGCGAATGTGTTCAGGTTTCTTTCTCTCTGGGACCAGGCTGTTTGAAAAACTGCTCCATCTTCGCGTACACATAGTACCGCGACTTCAAATTTTATGCACGCCTCTAATTTTGTTATACTACGACCGAGAAGCGGAGGTTGAGTGATCAGCAAGGTGACCACGGTGTTGGACAGAGCGGTGCCGAGGGTTCAAAAGGAAAGGGGACAGAGGCTTAAACCCTGCCTTCTCCTCCTGCTTCCCACGCCCCGGCGGCGCTTCGTAAGACTGTCTCCCGGGACACGACACGGACTCACAAATGCCCAGCACAGTCGGCAGCGCACACCGTCCTGGCCCGGTGCTGGCCAGAAGCACCGCCCACCCCGCCCCCGCTGGCATATTCCGTCACTTCCGCTGTCGCGCCACACCCCCATGACTTCCGGGTCGCCGAGGCCGCCGGCCGCGGCGCACACATCCGTGCTCGCCGGGGTCCGGTCTATGGAGTCAGTTGGCGCGGCAGGCGGCTCGGAGGCAGGAGGTGGTGTCCGAGTGGGGGCCTCTGCCCCGCCAGGATGTTTCCGGGCTTGGCCGCCGCCGCCGCGGCGCACAGGTGCAGCTGGGCGGCGCTGTGCAGGCTCGGTGGCGGCCGGGCAGCGACCCGCGGCCGCAGCCAGGGTGAGTGACGGACCGGTGGAGGCCGCGCCTGGCCTCGGCAGTTGGCCCGCCCGCTTGCCCTTCTCCAACCCAGACAGAGCCTGCCGGTCTCGCAAGGTCCTCACAGGTGTCCCCGCGAGCCGCGGCTACCGGGGAGCGGCCAACCCGCGTAGGGACACCCTGAGGCGGACCTCCAGACCCGGAGGTCTTAGGGCACATCGCGGTGACCCAGGGTGACCCAAACAGGCCGTGGGAAATGGCGGATTCCACCAGCTTGGAGGGTCCCCTTGGGCCGCCGCCGCAGTTCTGTTGCTGCTTAGGTTGAGTGAGGTACTCCTGCGCTACACTTTTTCTTAGTGCCATCCCGTTTTCTTAAATCTCCCTAAATCAAAGTGGATGTCACATACGGATCTTAAGGTG
The DNA here is from genome assembly GCF_000001635.26 of Mus musculus. Classification (NCBI taxonomy): domain Eukaryota; kingdom Metazoa; phylum Chordata; class Mammalia; order Rodentia; family Muridae; genus Mus; species Mus musculus. Next base: position 67,307,597 of record NC_000071.6, read on the forward strand.
AGGGCTTCTCACAGTTATCGAATGGGCATAGTCTGGGGGACAGGAAACCCACCGAAGTTTGCGGTTATATCGAACAATCCTTTTGGTGACAAAAGTGTCTCCTGAAACTGTACATAAATAACCCTGGGCGCAGGGTGGGATTGAGAGTTTTCATCTTCGTCAGCATTGCTTTCTCAGTCAGATTCAAGTTATTGGAGAGTTTCTAAAGTAGCATCAAACGTGTAAGTCCTGTTTCTGTTCACCTCCCTTGTTCCCGTAGCTTGACACGGAGGACTGCTAGCAGAGCCCAGGAGAGGACAGGACCAAATCCACCGCTAACCCGAGCCCCTCAGGTTCTTGGGATTTGCAAAGAGTGGTTACAGAAACGTTTCTCAAACATTCACAGTCACCCTTCAAAAACTTGGATCGGAAGGCAAAAGCTGCAGCCATTCAGGTTTTTTGATAAAAGCGGTCACACACTCCTGTGCTGGGCAGATAAAGTAGAATATATTCATACCGTATTAAAAGCTGGTTTCTAAGGTTGCAAAAGAATTGATTGCAATACACTGTTTTAGTTTGTTGTTAATGACAGAATACTGTAGCTAGTTTTCCCATGGTGGCGGTATGCCACTTATGAACAGAATGGGCCCTCTGTTTAAAACTCCAAATAAACTTCAACATATTACACAGAAATATATATACATATAGTGGCTGTTAAATGTTGTCCAAAGTGCCCCTTCAGTGTTGGTGAGGTGAGTTGCAGTAGTGTAATTTGTAATTCTTATTCTGGGTAGCTGTCACTGGGCCTAAAATGCTGGGCTCTTTGTCCCATTCTCTGTAGCTCAGATAGTAATTAGTCTCTTCATTTAGGACTACTTTGCAGAGTTCTTTTAGGATGTTTATTACTACAAAAAATTTAGTGTTTTTAACACTTAACACCTTTTTAAATTTGAAACATCACCTTGGTGGAAGTTTTGTTACGGTATTTGAAAGAGCAATCAAAACTATGGTTAAATTTAAAAATCATTTGGAGAAAGTGTGCTATTTAAGTTGGATGCATATTACAAGAAAAACTATTTGAAGCTTTTTGTCTTGTTTTTGTTTGTTTGTTTATGTTTTGGGGGAGAGGGAGTTGGGGATCCAAAGCCAGATGATTTTCTTTGAGAAGAAATAAAGTTTAGTTTCTTCTTCTAGAATGCTTACCTGTCTAATGAAGTCTTCTCAGGGATAAACAGAGGCGGCCAGGTATGGCAGTCCATGCCTTTAGTTCTAGCAGAGGCAGGAGGATTTCTGAGTTTGAGGCCATCCTGATCCACAGAATGAGTCCCAAGACAGCCAGAGCCACACAGAAAAACTTCATCTCAAAAAACCAAAATGACACTAAAGAGTAAACAGGAGGAACCCATTGACTGATACAAATACATAAAAATGAGAAACCTCTGTGAAGTCAAAGAAGAAAGACAGTATTCAAGAGCCTGGCCACAGCATGTAGTTTTGCACTGTGTGGTAGACTTATTTTTAAAAGTAAAAATAGTATACTTTAGCTAGTATATATTCTGGCATATAATTTTTAAAAAAATGTTAAGGTGTCTCCCATTTTGTGTTGTCTTCAGAATGCAGTGTGTATTTCACACAGCCCATCACAGTCTGGACTAAGCATACTCAATATGGCGGTAGGATAGCATATCCAACAATGCAGCAATGGGCAGAGGAGATGGTTGAATGTTGATGAATAACATGCAGAGAGCATGGTCTACAGACATTAAAATGTTTGTTTTTAAACATATATATTTAAAGGATTTCACTGCTGTCTATCTTGCATTGGCTAAGTTTACTCCTTTTTTTGTCGAAACATTTATTTGTTTGTGTGTGCACGCACATGTATGTTCCAGAATGTGTGTGCACAGAAGCCAACAGAGGGCGTGAATCACATGGGGCTATAATTATTGGCATATGCAGTACTTAGCTGCTAAGCCATATCTTTATCCTCTTAAGGTTTTCTACTGATGATATGATATTTTTTATGGGAGATGTAGGAACTCTCTTGTACTGATTGGCAGCAGAATTGAACACTGATTTATGAGGTAGTTATTCTCTGTGTAAAAGGAACCTTAAGAAGTTTGTGCCCTGTGACCTGACAATTGTAATGAAAATAATTTACAATAAATAAATACATACTGAAATGTGTATCTCAGTTCATTACTAATACATTGGAAGTTTATTTGTAGTTATAGTATTTGTATTATGTTAGATGCTTTTATTGATTTTATCTCCCTTCTCATCTTTTTGAGACAGGGTTTTAACATTTAACCTAGGCTGACCTCCATTTTGTGATCCTCCTGTCTCTATCTCTAAGTCTTGGAATTGCAGCTATTTTTACTTTTTCTTAGCAAATATTGAAGTAACTAAGCAAGACAGTAGAGCTATAATCCAAGTTGTAGCACAGGGAGTTGTCAGTGTGTGCTTTTGTTGCCTTTAAAAAAAAATAAAGTGAGAGATGGCCTTCTTTATGCTGTGTACTAAAACCATATAGGTCACATTCTCCTGGGCTGGGCCTCTCTATCTTGCTTACACCTCTGCTGGCTAGATGAGTAGGCAGGCTTTCCTGCAGCATTGGCTGGCAGAAGGGATGCCAGTAAACTGGGGCTCCTGAGTGTTCATATTGGCAGACTGTCACAATCTGATGGTGCTGTTAATAAGATCGCTCCTAAAATCAGTTCATGGTTTTAACATTTTTATATGTATGAATGTTTTGCCTGCATGTAGACCTGTGCATCACATGTGTGCAGTGCTCATGGAAGCCAGAAGAGAGTATGGGGTCCTCTGGAATTGGAGTTGCAGAAGATCGTTAGCTGCCTTGTGGGTGCGAGGAATTGAACCCAGGTCTCTGGAAGTCTCTTAACCACTGGGCCATCTCTTCAGTCCCCATTAAGATCTTTTTTTTCCTTTTAAGATTTATTTTATTTATATGAGTGCACTGTACCTGTCTTCAGACACACCAGAAGAGAGCATTGGATCCATTACAGGAGGTTGTGAGCCACCATGTGGTTGCTGGGATTTGAGTTCAGGACCCCTGGAAGAGCAGTCAGTGCTCTTAACTGCTGAGCCATCTCTCTAGCCTTCCATTAAGATTTTAATGAATTCTAGATAGCTTATTGGTAGTTATGTTTTTAGTTTCTATATGGTATACTTTCTGTGTTTTTTTGAGACAGGGTCTCTGCAGAGCCTTCGCTGTCCTGGAACTCACTAAGTAAATCAGACTGGCCTTGAACTCATAGATCTGCCTGCCTCTGCCTCCTGAATGCTGGGATTAAAAGCGTGCACCACCACACCTAGCCTATTGTACACATTTTTTTAAATATAGAAAATCAATTTTAAAATTACATATAATTCTGGTAGCTTATCAAGTATATTTTTTAGTGATTGAAACCATACTGAGTTAGACTCCCTTTTTCATGTAACTGTAACATGTAACTAGGAACTAGGAATTGTTCCTCATCTGGCAAGCAAAGGGTTTTTTTGTTTGTGTGTTTTGTTTTGTTATTCTCTCACATATTGTATCCCAACCACAGTTACCCATTCCTTTCCTTTCCTTCTCCTAGTCTCCACACCCAGACTTCCCCTCTCCCTCAGATCCACCTATCTTATGCCTCCCCTCAGAAAATAATAGGCCTCTCATGGACATCAACCAAACAGGACATAACAAGCTACAATAGGACCAGGCACATAGCATCACATCAAGACTGGACGAGGCAAGCCAGTAGAAGGGAAAGGGTCCCATGAGCAGCCCGAAGAGTCAGGGACAGCCTCCACTGCACTGTTCAGATTCCCACGTGAACACCAAGCTACTCAGATGCAGATAACATAGATGCAGAGGACCTAGGTCAGACCCTACTGGCTCCCTGCACTCTGTGAGTCCCCATGAGTCCCAGTTAGTTGATTCTGTGGAGCAGCCAGTATTAGCATTCTTAATCACAAAGCCATCCCTCCAGCTATTCAATTATTCAGTTTTTAATATGTCAGTGCTCTCAAATTTGGAGGGAAGAAACTACTGAAATACTTTTTTAGGTAAGGAGACTGATATGTAGACAGCAGGTTACAACCTTGGCTCAAGTCACAAAATTAGCCAGAAACTATCCCAGACCACAAGATGTCCTTTTTTGTTTATTTTAATGCAGATGAAACATACATAATAGACTGAATTGTCAGTTTGCAGGAAAGACAATAGATTGTTTATTGTTATATTTAGTTTCAAATGAAAGCCATATTTTCTCTGAAAGCTGAAGTCAATAAGTAGTAGATGACAAACTAGATTGGCAAGAGGGCAAGCAGTAAACAGTAGCAGTGGCTGTCAGGAGTCACAGAAGCAAAGTAAAAGCAGAGACTTGTGACTAGGCCCCTGATTGTCATGGCTAAACTGGTAACGTGCCAGAAGCTGCAACTTAGATGAAGCAGCCCTGATGATGCAGCCACGAGCAAGCCCTGTTCAGGCTGGTAGAGCAGTGAGTGCCAGACAAAAGACTAATGTTCCAGATGTAGCTGATTTTAGATGTCACCTTGAAGAAAGGGTGTTAAGATTAGGAAATAAGCTTTCCTACATTTCTGCCAGCTGGAGTTAATGAATTCAGCAATCCACCCTGCAAGTGATTGATTGTTTTCCATTGCTGGGTTAGAATTCTATTGGCTTCATTGAGTCCCATGTGGGCCCATGTAGTTTCTAGCCTATAAGCAGTTTTCAGTTGTGTATTAATGCTGAAGGTATGCTGAAAGCTGCTGATACCTAAAATACCATTAACATTCAAGACTAAGGGATGTTTCCAGACAGCTAGCAAGGGTAAAGTATTAGAAGGATTTGAAGAGACCTCTACTGGCCAGAAATAAGGCCATTTGAGCATTACTCAACTCAATGACTGGAATGGATTGAAATATACAGCAAATCGTACTGAAATCTGCACTTGTAATGATATCTGTAAACTAAAACCATGGCACCTCTGCAGTGTGCCAGGCGACACACTTACCATTTTGAGAGTTGGTGCATAAGAAGGAAGAGTTAAGGCCTGAGGCTAGACTTACACTGGATTCCTGAGTAACCTCAGAGCGGGATTTTCTGTGCAAAGGCATTCTGACTGAGTGAAGAAATAACCATATTAGAAGGCTACAGTTTTAAAGCTGCTCAGAGAGTAAAGGAGTGTAGCATTGAATAGCAGTAGACATTGTCATAAATAAAGGAAAAATTAGATACTAGATGAGTTTGGTCATGACCAAATCTGGGACCGAGAGCTCTGCTGCTGAGGTGTGATCCCAGTCCAGAATAAGCAGCCCTCAAAGAGACTTCATCTCTACTTCCAAGATTTTTCCTCATCAACTGAGTTCAGAAAAAGCCTTTACACCCACTGGCATGTGGGATACATAGGGTAGGTTAGACACTGCTATGGGAATTCAAGCAGTAAAGTTCAGACTGGAAAACTACCAGGGCAGAAATTCAGATGAACAGCTTAGCTTATTAATATTTAAAGCATTGAAATTTAAATATATTGTATAGCTTTAAAAATGGCTGGAAGAGATCTCAAGCACAGTATGTGGGCCTTGTTTGGGTCTGTCCACAAAGAAATGAAAAATTGTTTGTGACAAGTAGTTAAAGACTTTTTCTTTCTTTAGAAAGTTATTACTACTGTTGTTATTACTGTGTGGCTGTGTCTGGTGTGTGTGGAGGTATCAGAGTGTGCATGCCATGGCATTCGTGTGGAGGTTAGGGGACCACAGTCTCGAGTTGGTTCTTAGTGCTTTTCTCCATTGAGCCATCTCGTGTGCTTGGGTCCCTCCCTCCCTCCCTCCCTCCCTCTGGTCATGTCTTCCTCTCTCGGTGCTAAGGTTTACTGTTCAGATTTAGGGATGGGAGGAATGCTAAAATTTGAGGTTACAAACATTTGGCCCCAAATACACATTTTTGGATGTTTTTGAGGAAACAATACCTCTGTAGGCAATTTTGAGTTTGCCAGTATTGCTGAAAATTTTGTTTTGATTCTTAGTCAGCAGGAAAAGCAAACAAGGTCCCAGGTTTCAGGGCTTTTCATGAGCCCTTAATTTATCATCATTATCATCGTCAATTATTTTTAGTACAAGGTTTCACTGTGCAGCCTTGGCTGGCCTAGAATTTGTTATGTAGACCAGGCTGGCCTCACACTCACAGAGCTCCACCTGCCTCTGCTGGGAGTGCTGGGATTAATGTGTGTGCCACTGTCCCCTGCTCTCTGTGCCCTAATTTCCCTTTGTCTTGTCTTGTCTTTTCTTTTTTTTTTTTCTTTTTTAAAGATTTACTTATGTATGTGAGTACACTGTGGCTGTCTTCAGACACACCAGAAGAGGGCATCAGATCCCATTACAGATGGTTGTGAGACACCATGTGGTTGCTGGAAATTGAACTCAGGATCTGTAAAAGAACAGTCAGTGCTCTTAACCTCTGAGCCATCTCTCTAGCCCTCCCTTTATATGTTCTTCGTCTTCCTATTTTGCCTCAAGAATAGCAGTGGCTACAGTGAAGAAGACAGGTTTGGTATGTCACATGTTTTGTGTGCAGGAATTCTCTACTGTTATTTTTCTCACTTAGCTTTTAGGAATAGATGCACATAACCAAGGCCACATCGGACGCTCAGCAATTTGCCAGATAGACTAAAAAATACATTGACAGCAGGAAGTTCCCCAAATAAATGGTCAGCCTGAGCTTGACTGAGTTTTTCTGTCTCCTTGAACTCCTCATGCTTCCCAGTTACCTGCAGTGCTCACAGAGACTTATTCCTGCCAGGGTCTCTGAGCTTTTCTCTATTTTACAAACCCTCTTCCTGTAGGTGACATACATCAGTTAGTGTTTTGGAGATTCAGTTTTCAGCAGTTGGACATCGTACCCCTCTGCCCCAATGGTGCTGAGGATGGTCCTGTCACCAAGCTGTGTCCCCTAACCAAGTGTCAGCCCTGCAGTGCTCATTCACTCTTGAAAAACGGAATTGTCTCTAATGACATGGTTGGTTTCATATAAAACCTGAGGAAGTATAGATTCTGTCTCAATAGTTCTTGAGTCCTTTGAGAAACTGGAAACCTGAGTACACAGTAATACATAAAAAGTCAGGAGGAGAAGTTTATCTTTCTGTCACTTGAGCACAACTGTGGAGTCTCGTTTCCTTCTGTGTTGGTCCAAAAAACCACTGTCAACCAGTATGCAACAGCTAAGGTGCTTTGTGTCTCCCATCCTCTCAATTAAAGGTTCCATAGAGGGCTGGAGAAATGGCTCAGAGGTTAAGAGCACTGGCTGTTCTTCCAGTGATCCTGAGTTCAATTCCCAGCAACCCCACCAGTAATGGGCAGCTCACAACCATCTGTAATGGGATCTGATGCCCTCTTCTGGTGTGTCTGAAGACAGCGACATGTGCTAATATACATTAAATAAATAATAAATAACTAAAAATAATTTTAAAAGGAAATGTAAAAAAATCAGACAACAGGGATGGCTACTAATAGGATTTCCTTTTTTGTTTGTTTGTTTAAAGACATCTTTTTTAGAAGACTTATTTATATGTATTTTGTGTATGTGCACACTTTGTCTGCATGTATATCTGCACTCCAGAAGAGGGCACCAGGTGAGAGCCTTCATGCTTTCATGTTGGTGCTGGGAATTGAACTTAGGACCTTCAGAAGAGCAGTGAGTGCTCTTAACTACTGAGCCATCTCACCAGTTCCAGGTTCATTTATTGATTGTTACATGACAGGACCTAATCTCCAGCTTGTGAGAAGACATGGGATAATTTTAAGTAGGAAGCCCTTTTGGTTGTCTCATACCCAGATTCTGCTATTCTAAAAATACGTTATAGCAGCTTTTTTTTTTTAAATGCGACCAGCATAAAAAATAAGAGAGTATCTGTTATGTACTATATACTATCTTTTGAAATAACTGAATATGAATGTTTGGTTGAGTTCATACATATTTTTGAAGTTTGTATATCAATATAAATATAGGGGAGAAATTGAAATATTAGATTCCTATATTACTAAGGAAATTCAAGCATGTGATTGGTTAAATGTTTAAAGTTAAAGTGACTTTTTTCTCTTAGGATGGAAGAATGTAATGACATTTGAAAGCTTTACATATGTGGTTCCCGACATTCACCCACATTTATCTATTATAAATCAAGTCAAGTTGTACTCTACGAATGTCCAGAAAGGAGGGCAGGGCTCACAGACTCCAAAAGCTGACAAAGTCCCATCACTTACACAAACAGGTATGTATAAACTTGCTGAATGTTTTTAAATTTTTCTTGTACATTGGGGAAATGTAAAGTTATTTACTTCTTTAATAATATGCCTGTAAAACCGTCTGGGCTGGAATGAGTGTATGTGTGTGTGTGTGGGGGGGGGGTGGCATAGCAAATAAGAATGTCTCAAACAGATGGAAGGTGAGGACCAATTTCTGAGATTATTCGGCCTCCACACACACTTGGGCACACATGTCTGCACTCACAGATACAAACAAGCATGCATACATGTGCACACATAGAGACTTCAGTTTGTTTGCATGAAGTTTGTAAGCGTTGTTTACTCTGTTGTTTGTGGTTCCTTTCCTAATGGTGTTTCCATACTTTTTAAACCTTGCTAGGGCTTCATGTTCTGTCACAAAATTTGGTCTCTATGATTCTGGTGTGAAGCTTGTCTTAAGTTTTGTTTTGGTTTACCATTTGAAAAGTTTTTCTAAGTGGTCCCATGTATTTAAAAATGTGTGTAGCTTGATTTCTTGCGTCAGAGTTTATATATGTATAGATCTATTTAGTACTTTAATTTTTTTTTAAGTACTAAAAGTAAAGTAGCTGGCCTTAAACTTCCTATATGGCCTATAACTTCCATGTTTATAGGGAAGTTATATATTCTATTACTACTTCAAAGGCCAGAGATAATTAATGTTTAAGGTCCTTTGGTAAATACAAAGACCTTAGAATGCCTTAACTCTGACAAATTGTTCTCAACTGATGTGCTATTTACTGGCTAATATTTCATATCTATTTAATTCTGTAGAACATATACATTAGTGTTTTTTTGCTTTTTTTGTTGTTGTTATTTTTTTATTCCTTTCTTTTGAACCTAGGGCCTCACACATTATCATCATCATCATCATCATCATCATCATCATCATCATTATTATTATTATTGTGTGTGTGTGTGTGTGCACACGTACATGCATGCACATGTGAAGCTCAGAGGACAATTTTGTGAAGTTGGCACTGCTTCCATGTTTGTGTGGGTGTGCATCATCAGACTTACAGGAAAAGTGCCTTTGTTCATTGAGACATCTTACAAGCCTGTCAGCATTTTGTTGTTGTTGTTTTGGCTTTTTAGTTTTGCTTTTTTAATATTCTTTATTTTGGGATAAGATCTCATTAAGCTGCCAAGCTGGCCTTAAACTTACAGCAAGAGTCTGCAGCCAGGCTCTCTGCTTCCCGGGCAGGAGACAGGACTGGGTGGGGAACAAGATGGGGCACCTGACTGATGTAGATTCCCTTGCCAGGTGAGATGTCACAGGCTCTGGCCAGTGGCTTAGGGTGGGGTTTCACAGATACTGCCTCAATAGGGTTCCTGTCAGTGTCTGTCAGTGAAAGTCAGTGTCTGAGAGGGGCCTGAGTGAGGCTGCATTTGTTTTTAAAAATTTGGAGGATAGCTTGTTGCAAAATAGCAAACGTATTACAAAGGAGGGAACCTGAAAGCAATATTAATCACAGGGCTTCTCTTTCCTTTTCCTTTCTCTCTCTCTCTCTCTCTCTCTCTCTTTCTCTCTCTCTCTCTCTCTCTCTCTCTCTCTTTCTCTCTCTTTCTTTCTTTCTTTTCTCTTTTAATCAAGAGCCTTGCATGTGCTAGGCAAGTGGTGTAGATTATACTGAGTTACATCTTCTATGATAAACAATACTTTTGAAAATGAGTTGATGAATGAATTAGAACTTGGTCATTGAGTTAATGAAAGAGAAATTCATGTAAAGAAAAAGGCCAGTTGTGTAAATGATTTCATTGATTTCTAAAGTCACAAATACAAGGCTAGCAAGCTGGCTTAGCAGGTAAGGGTACTTGCCACACAAGCTCAAGACCCGAGGTCAATCCCCATAATCCAGGTAAACTTAGAAAGGAAGATCCAACCACAGAGTTGTTCCCTGATCCCAGTTGTTTCCAGGTTGAGACACCTGGGCTGTGGCATGTGCAGGCAGGCACTGCTTTCTCCCTCGTAATAAAGTAATGTTAAAAACTGCAAATATCAAAGTGAGAGGGTATTTTTAATAAAATGAATTGGTTTTGGACATCTAACCTTTAGGTACCCATTGCACACCTTACCAGTTAAGTGGTTGACTATGCTATGAATTTGCAAGTCCACTGGTGTTATGATTGTTAGCCTATTGTTGAGCCGTCGTCTTCCTGAGCTGAATGATAGTACTAGCTGTCTCCCTGGAAGCACTGGGTCTCAGTTACTACCCTGTTGCTGTGAAGAGAACTGTGGCCAAGGCATCTCTTAGAAAAGAAAGCATCTACTTGAGAGCTTACTTACAGATTCAGAGGGTGGGGAGTGTGGTGGCAGATGGGAAAGCACACATGCATGGTGCTGGGGAAATAGCCGGGGAGAGCCTGGTTGACAGGCGGCAAGCAGAGAAAGAGACACTGGCCCTGCTGTGGGCTTTTGAAACCTCAATGCCCACCCCCAGTGACTGACCTCTTCTAACAAGGCCACACCTCCCAATCCTTCCCAAACAGTTCACCCACTGGGAACAAGCATTCAAGTATGTGAGTGTATGGGGCCATTCTCATTCGGACCATCCCACCCTGCCTGCTTCTACTCTTCCTTCTCTATCTGTTTTCCAGAGAGCAGTATGGGCATTAAAAGTAGATCATATCCCTTCTTTTTAGAGCTTCTCTTTGACTTCCATTTATCCTCAGATCAAAATCTACTGAAAGAAAAAAATTCAGTGTCTTCACTCTCAAAATTCCCTACTGTGATGGATATTCTTGGTCAACTTGATTACACCTGGAATTAGCTAAATGGCTGGGCATGCTTATGAGAGATTTTTTTTTTCTTTTAATTTAAATCGTTTGAAGTGGCAAAACCCACTTCTATTTCAGATCTTTGAGGGGAGAAGATTGACCTTCAATCTGGGCCACACCTTCAGCTGGCAGCCTATATAAAGGATTGAAAGAAGGAAGCTATCTCTTTACCTGCTAGCCAGTCCATTCTTTCACTGGCATTAGAGCCTACTTCTTCTGGACTCCAACATACTCTGAAGACAACTGAGAAATCCAGCCTCATGGGCTCAACAAGTGTGGATTCTTAGACCTTCCATTTGTAGACAGACAGCCATTATTGAACTAGTTGGACCATAGCCTGTAAACCATTCTAATAAATCCTCTGACCTCCATATACATATCATAGCACACATGTATGTGCACTCACACATGTGCCCATATATATATATATATCATTGATTGATTAAATTTTTAGAATTGGATATTACTGATTAAAGGGATAAAATGTGTAATGAGTCTCTTCGTTCCAGAACTCAGGCTGTGCTTATTATAAAGACACAGTAAAGGAAGAGACAGTTGCTGAGATGACACAACAGATCATATAGTGGGTTTCTTAGGGAAGCCTAAATGCAGAAGGAAATAGTGAATGTTGCTTGCACTATACAAAAACTTTAAGATTTACATTTTTGGTTTGGTTTCCTTTTTCTCTGCTGAGTGTAATAAAAATTTTAATTTAATTGTCTTTTTTTTTAATTTATTTATTTCATATATATAAGTACACTGTCACTGTCTTCAGACACACCAGAAGAGGGCATCGAATCCCATTACAAATGGTTGTGAACCATCATGTGGTTGCTGGGAATTGAACTCAGGACCTCTGGAAGAGCAGTCAGTGCTCTTAACCACTGAGCCAACTCTCCAGTCCCTAGTTTAATTGTCTTTTACTAGAATTACATTGTCTACTGACATTTTTTATTTTGGACTCTTTTTCAAGATTTGCCTAGGCCAAATTAGACCTTGTTAGATATCAGATAGACACCAAGTAATTGCTTGATTGAAAGATAATTTATATACTGAAGAGTTTGAGATTGACTTTTGAATAATTCAAATCACATGATAAAGTCAGGAATGGCTCATTAAGGAGCAGAGGCTTGCTAAGACATCCTTAAATTTTTAAGAGCATTCAGATGGTTTGAATTTTAGTAAAATTAGTTTTAATTTTACTAATGACAGCAGATGTGTGGCAAACAGCCAGAATTTGAGCTTAAAAACAAATGTCTAGAGGCATTCATGGATAGAATATCTGATTATTAGTGGAAATTATGGAGATTCTATATCAGCAATGTAGTGTGAGTTTATTAAGATGGTTGTGGTTTGTAAAATAAGTATTCATGCATGTGTTTGAGCCATTACTAACCTCCTTGTTTGTGCTTCAGAGCATTATATATATATAGTAACATCTAGACAGTTCAGAATGAGAATATTTACAAGTTTCCATCTGAGAGCAACTTATTTTATGTGCTTTGGGTAAATGATCATTGTGGGGAAAGTGGTGTTTCTGAAGCTTTTGACAGCAGATTTCAGTTTAGACAGAATTGCTATGAGCCTGAGACCAGCTTGTGCGTACCAGATCAGATCCTGTCTCAAACAGACAAAACAAAATAGCATGAAGCTCTAGCTTGCATTTCATAGACATTTAAGAGGGAGAAGACAGTAATAAGTAATTTATAGACAGGAATAAGTAATTTATAGAGATAATGGAGGGCTGAGGGAATTGTTAGATGATAAAGTGTTTGCCATCAAGTGTGAGCACTGGAGTTCCGACCCCCGGAACCCACATAAAGATAGATGCAGTAGAGCGTCTATGATCCCAGCATGCCTACAGTGAAATGGGAGGTAGAGATGGGAGAATTCAAGAAGCTCACAGGCCAGCTTGCTTGGCATATGCAGCAGCAAACAATAAGAAGGTAGAAGGAAGGATTAGCATCATGAATTGTCTTCTGACCTCCACATGATGCAAGTCTACTTTGCATCTACGGTCACATTAAAATGTGCACATATACCACACACAGACATCCCACACAGACATTAAAAGAGAGTGAGAGACAAAGACACAGAGAAAGAAAGACACAGGCACACACACACACAGAGCATATGCACATGGTGTTCAGAATTTGAGAAAAACAAGGTTCTTCAACTACAGTGACTTTGAACAAGTTGGGCATGTTGGCACATGCGTTAATCTCAGCACTTAGGAGACAGGCAGGATCTCTGTGAGTTTAAGGGCAGCCTGGTTTACACAGTAAGTTCCAGGACAGCTAGAGCTACTTAGTGAGACTTTCTCAAAAAAACCAAAACCAAACAAACCAGAAAAATTCATTACATTTGGACTATTGAGCAGGATAAAAAAATAAATAAAAACAAAAAGAACCCATTTAGATATCTTGTCTAGGGAAAGCAGATTGGAAAAACAGACCAAGAAACAATTTAACCTAAAAGCTGCCAAACAGAGAAGCCAGTTCCTGCTCATTTGAAATAATATTTATATCAACAGTATGCAGGAGGCCAAGGGACCGCTCCTTGGGAGTGATATCTTTGGAATCAGAAAAGGAAAACTGAATGTCCCCCTGGGATTTCATGCTGAGCTAAAGGTGAAATAAGCATGATATTACACATAAAGGTTGCTGTTACAAACCAGCCATTCAGAGTTAAAGAGCACTGTAAACATAGATATTTCTCTAAGTTGCAAAATAAACTCAGGGAAATCAGGATATGATAGAAAGGGCTGTGAAGAATAAGAAATGAATAAGTGATGTTGGTAAAATTAAGAATTGGTAATAGAAATAGCAAACATTTTGTCAAAATTTAGTATTAAAACTGTAATCCTGAGTGATAAGAAAAAATTTCTTGTTCTAGAGGAGAGTAGAAATACTAACTTTGCAGATGGCTGAAAATCTTACAGGGAATATCCTATGTACACTAAATTAAAGAGTAGAAATATAATTTTATAAATTCCAAACCAGTGGTAGGAGGATGGGACAAGCGGAACGTATGGGAAGTTGATTGACTCTAACGGATAGCAGGAAACGTGAAAGAAAAAAATAAAAGCAAGGAAAAAAGGACAGTACTCTGGGAACAGACAATAAGCTGGTCCAGGTGAACCACAGTCAAATGGTCATGTGTAATGCTGCGACGGATAATTAACACATCCATTCGCAGCGCAGTGGGAGCACAGACTCCGCTGTACTTTGGTCCTCTCTCTCATTTGCTCTAGGACTTTGTTCGTAGGATTTATTTTTTAACTGCACCAGCAGTTTTCCCCTTCCTTGAAATGAGGTCAACCCTTCCTTCATTCTGTTCTCAGCTTCTGCTGAAAACCCAGATGATATTCTGTGTTCCTGCCTCATCACTGCCCCATCCTCGTTCTTCCCCAGAAAGCGGCTTGTCACGAGCTTCCCGTGGCTTTCCTGTTGCTAATTGCTCAGTACTCACTGTGAGCCTTCTCTGTCTTCCTCAGTGTAAAATACGCAGATGCTGCTTATGAAGTCACATGTCATTGTAAGCATGGAGGCAGTATGTGCTTAACAGCGTGCACCGCACTAATAAAAATGTCTTAGGTTTCAGTCCTTTCTCCTTCCATTTCTAAAATATCACCTGTGCAGGTACAGGACCTTTCGCCTGTTTCCTTATGAAGAGGAAATTGTAGTTGTGTGACTTTGAGGGACATTAGAACCTCTCTGTGCTTCAGTTTCTTCAGGTAGAGATCATAAAACCAATGCCAAAATGGTTTTGTGGGAACTAAATCTAGCAGCGCAGGCTGGCTGCTGAGGACATGTGCTGGACTCACTGAGCTGTGATTAAAACATGCAATTCTAGTTGAATGAAGTCAAGTTGTAATAAAGAGAAATGTTTTAAGAGTGAATGAAGTTTTTATTATAAAATATACACATACATTGAAATATTTTTAAGTTAGAAAATAATCTTCTCTTTGGTAACATCCTTCTCACATTTGCATTTGCCATGTGAGTCTATGGCATTATTTTCAGCTTTAGCACCTTGGGTCTTTTTGTTGGTGTTTTGTTTTGTTTTGTTTTTAAAATGAGGCAGGGGTACTGAGGAGTTGAGAGCACTTACTGCTGTTGTAGAAGACTCCAGTGCCAGTACTGACAGCAGGAGCTTCACAACCTTAACCCCAGGGATCCAATGCCCTCTTCTGGTCTCCACGGACTCCTGCTGCACGTGGTACCCAGGCTCACACAGGCACACATAATTCAGAAATAAATCTTTTTAAAGGGGAGGTGAAAGGAACAACTTAGCATGCTTGTGTGCTCTAAATTGTTTAGTTTTGTCTATTTTTGAACTTTGTTGCAATAGATTTTTGTGTATTCTTTGTAGTTTGTCTCCTTTTTCATTAAGTTTTGTTGCTAGATTTATCCTGACTCTGTATTTGTGTGCTTTGGTGATTTTCACAAAGATAATTACAGCACAAACTATTGAGGCTGTTGTATGAATTAAAGAGTTGACACAACAGCAGTGTTTGGCTTAGAAGAGATAGCTAGCCATGGTGAGGTTTGCACTCACTGCTTATAAAAGGAAGGGATGTCACTGTTCTTTTGCTGATGGGCTTTTGATGGTTGCAGTTTTTAAAACAGAACACAGTGCTGCTGTGAATGCCATGTACAGTTGCCCTTGTGCAAGGATTTCTTATTCATTGACCTGGAAGACTTCGAGGATCATAGTTCTCTGATAGACATTTGTGCCTGTTCCCACCAACAGCCATATTCTCTCTCTTTGTACCGTTACCAAGATCAGGTGGTGTGGTTTTTCATTTTCCATAGTGTAATGGTTGTAAAATGCAATTCTTTAGTTTCATTTGAATTCCATTAATGAAATAATCACCTTTTCATAATCTAATGCTAATGCATATTTGTTTTTCTATGCAAGTTTGCTATAATGTTCATTTTAATGAACCTTTTCTTATTGATCTGGAGGAAGTTTTAAAATAGACTTGAAACAAATCATTTGTTAACTCTGTTGGAAGTAGTTTCTCCCAAATTGAGACTTTTCCTTCTTCCCTCTGAGCCTGGCGTGGTGGCACACACCTTTAATCCCAGCACTCGGGAGGCAGAGGCAGGTGGATTTCTGAGTTTGAGGCCAGCCTGGTCTACAGAGTGAGTTCCAGGACAGCCTGGGTTATATAGAGAAACTCTCTCGAAAAACAAAAAACAAACAAACAAAAACCCCAGTAGTCTCTGGTGTCTACATGGGGCATTCAAATGCATTGGTATTTGAATTTGTATTTCTAAGGGTTTTTTTTTTGGTTTGGTTTGGTTTGGTTTTGCTTAAGGTGGGAAGCAGGCACCTTTCTTTTTATCATTTACCTTTATTAGTGGTTTTGGGGATGTGAATGGAGGTGCATTTGTCTAACATCACTTAAGAGACTTGTCAGTGACTGTTGTCTCTAAAATGGTGAAAGAACCCTTGGTGCCTTGTTTCTCTATTTTGAATGCACCTCCACTCTGACCATCAATCTAGCACCTCACACTGCACTCTGACCATCAATCTAGCACCTCACACTCCACTCTGACCATCAGATCTGATACCTCACACTCCACTCTGACCATCAGATCTGACACCTCACACTCCACTCTGACCATCAGATCTGACACCTTACACTCCACTCTGACCATCAATCTAGCACCTCACACTCCACTCTGACCATCAGATCTGACACATCACAGGTTTGCTTCACTCTTTAGAACGAGTCCTTTTGTTGGTTTTCTGAAAGGCTATGGTGTGTGTGCTGATGCTGAGTTTTACTAAAAGCTTTGTCGTTAGTTCTTGAAATGATTCCATGCCTTTTCTCCTGTAGTATACTAATGAAGGGTAAGTAGCTTTTATGAAGTTTAACATGTTTATATGTTATATTTTATAGAATGAATTAAAATAGTTTGGGATAATATGATTGTTGTTATTCAATCCTTGAATAAAATAATAAGTTATAGTTTTATTTGAAAGCAACTCTTTAATATTAAGCTTGTTTTGATAAACTTTACAGTAGAAAATATAGGCGCAGAACTCAAAGCTCCACTTAAGCAAGACCCTCTCCAAGTAAGAGGTAAATATATTCTATTTAATGTGTGAGTATGTATAAATATACAGAATTTATGTGGAGGTATTTAACATTATTCTAAGCATATAGCTTGCTTTTATTTTAAATAGATTGGGCATAAATTTGTATTCTATTTACATGCTGCTTTATGCTGAAGTTTATTTTGCGTTTTGTGACAAGTACTTTTAAAGCTTAAAGAACCAAAACCATCAGTTTGCCTTATTACTTTTAGGAAAGTAACGTTATTAAGGAATGAGAGGCTAATCGTACCTTCAGCTGTAGTGTGTTTAATTCAGGCAGAGTTGACTGGTTTTGTCTTATTTTCTCCAAAGCAGCCAATTCGTGAAGTCAGTAGCTCTGTGGGATTCAGAGCACAGTGGTGTCAGACAATACAGAGCTCAGTTCGGCTCTCACATTTACTAGCTGTCTGATCTAAGGCAGTTAACTTACTTTAACCCCTTGACCATTTAGCTCGTTTCCCTATAAGATGGTAAAAATAAAACGTATTCATCAGGATGGCGTGAAGATTATGGGTATGAATAGCTAGGTAATGAAGAGTCAGAAGCACTGGACTGTGTGTGACCTGCTTGTGACTGCAGCCTAGCAGAGGCTGGAGCAGGATCCCGCTTTACATAGTGAAGCCTTCTCCTTAGGAAAAAAATCAGTACTGGATAGCAGTGACACTGCCACACCATCCATAACCTGGACTTGGACAGGCCAGCACGCGCTCCTTAGCTATTTTGAAGGATTTTTTTAAAAGAATTAATCCTTTTAAGGTGAGAGAATTTTCCTTTTAGTTCTAGGTTAGCTCATACCCAGATTTTTAGTTTTAGAGTAATGGATGTAAAGTTCCTTAGAGATTGAAATCCAGGCAAAAAGTAATCTGAATGCCGTCATATGCCTACTTCTTCAGATAAATAAAGGTTTGCTTTTGTATTGAACTTCACTCTGGAAATGTTCTTAATATATATAGTTCATTTAACTGTAGTGCTGATGTGGTACTGTTTTCAGAGGGTTTTTACCCATAGAAATGAGGCCTTTTGGATTTATCCTGCTCTTCCAGTTGGAGTAGAGTAGGAAACTAGGGTTGAGCGCTACAGGGCCTGGACTGTAGTGAACAGCGACAGTCTCCTGTGAGTGCAGGCTTACTTGTCTCCATCTGCTCTTCAGACGGCTGTTCTAGTTGTTATGGCATATGACATGGTCTTACTCTGCATACTTATTAACAATGGAAGGTATTGTGTAAGTTTTTACCTTACAAACTGTAAGCTATACCAAATTGGTATTATATTTTTATGTCTGGCAGTTTAATAACCTAACAACTAGACAGTAGTTTAGTAGAAGGCAGTCTTTTCCTATAACCTCTAAACTTCTTGTAAGTTTTGATTGTTAAAATTATTTCTTAGCAGGACTGTAGTGGCGCGCGCCTTTAATCCTAGCACTCAGGAGGCAGAGACAGGCAGATTTCTGAGTTTGAGGCCAGCCTAGTCTACAAAGTGAGTTCCAGGACAGCCAGGGCTATACAGAGGAACCCTATCTCGGAAAAAAAAAAAAAAGTATTTCTTAGTCTCTTCAGTTTTGTTTTATTATGTGAAATCTGGTAGCCAAAGTTTTTTTTTTTTTTTAAACAAGAAATGTCTCTTACTGACCTAGAAAACATTATTATATATAAGAGAATCAAAACATCTTATAAAAGTTTCTATTCTATGTTTAGTATCTGTTATTACTTTCTATTTTGACTTTATGATAAATGCTGGTTTTACTCCATAGTTTGAAAACACTGAACTATTCAGTAATATTTATTGAAACTTCCTTTGCAGATAGATCCTAAGCAACTTCAGTTGTTTTAATGCTTTGGACAGAACAGTCCTACTGATACAAAGTGTCTACAAGATGAAAGGTTATTATTTCAACACCAATTAGAGATTAGCTATAGAGATAAACACGAGATTTATGATCCATGCTAGTTTTCTGTACTGGGGGAGACATTTCTTTTTCTTCGATAACATCTTATGCATCAGGAGAAAATAATAAGTGTCCGTGGAATTCAACAAGTGTTCATCTTCAGGAAAGGCCTTCAGTGTGCATACTGAAATACTTACATATTTCTTTGTTTCTGGTTTAGTCAAAGCAGTCCTTAAGAAAAGGGATTATGGATCAAAATACACTAAGAATAATTTCATCACTGGAGTGAGAGCAATAAACGAGTTCTGCCTTAAGTCCAGGTACAGCGTTTCCTCCTTTCAGTAGTGCTCTGTGCGCACTTTATAACCCCTTCTCTTTTCATTAATTTTCAAAATTAGCATGGAGGTAATTGCTTATTTTTGTTTCTAAATTTCTACAAGATAGCCAGGGGTTAAATATAAAATAACGATTTTGATGAACATATAAACCTTTCAGAATTTGAGAAAAAGCAAAGTGATTACAACCGTGACTTAGACATTTCTAACTGTAAAAATGTAGTCGTGTGTGGGAGAGTGGGGGAGGACGTGTGCTGTGTTGCATGTCTGCAGGTCAGAGGCAAACTTACAGAGTTGGTTCTCTCCTGCCATGTCGTGTGAGGGATACAACTCAGGCCATTAGGTTTGCCAGTAAGCCTTCTTACCAGTGATTAACTTAAATAGAAGAGTGATACTTGTGTATATTCTACTTTTTACATATCTTAAAAGTTCCCGTGGCTATGCCCATAGTACAAGTACTAATGAGGAAGTTGTAGCACCCATCCCAGCTAGTGACCAGACGTGACCCTGCTAAGTTTCTGATGAAACTTTGCGTTCAGGATTGTATGCAGGGGAATGGAATCTGTGTACTATGACATTCTTCATCAGTGATCATCTTTTTTACTGTCTCCAGGCTATGTTGTATTAAATGTGCTATCTTTAAGCTGATGTTTAGTATAGTTGTTTACTGTCTGTAACCTATAAACTGATAAGTATTATCTAAATAACCTCAACACTTTTATATCCCCAGTGATTTAGAACAACTTCGAAAAATCAGGCGGCGAAGTCCCCACGATGACACCGAGTCCTTTACTGTGTTCTTGAGGTCAGATGTGGAAGCAAAGTAAGAACATGGTTCCTTCCTAGCGCAGTGCATGCTGGGTTGAAGTTAGAAAGCCATCTTAAACACAGTCTTCCTTTTTTTTTAGATTTATTTATTTTATGTATATGAGTACACTGTAGCTGTACAGAGGGTTGTGAGCCTTCATGTGGTTGTTGGGAATTGAATTTAGGACCTCTGCTCGCTCTGGTCGGCCCCACTCACTCCAGTCAACCCTGCTCATTCAGGCCCAAAGGTTTATTTATTATTATAAATAAGTACACTGTGGCTGTCTTCAGACACACCAGAAGAGAGCGTCAGATTCCATTACAGATGGCTGTGAGCCACCATGTGGTTGCTGGGATTTGAACTCTGGACCTTTGGAAGAGTAGTCAGTGCTCTTAACCACTGAAATATCTCGCCAGCCCCCCAGAATTTTTCAGTGATGCTTTTGTTATTTACAATTTGTTGTCATCTGTGCTGGTTGAGTAAATGTGTCCTTACTTAGCAGAACATTGTGGATACGTGTATATGAATTGCTTACATTTGACTCAGACACTTTAAGTGCTTTTTCAATATGCTTTTTATATATTTATAGTTCATTTATCCATTGAATAATTGTAATGAAGTCATTTAAGAGTCCTTGGTGGTGACCATGTGTATATATTTATACAGAGCTTTGGAAGTTTGGGGAAGCCTTGAAGCTCTTGCCAGAGAGAAAAAATTGCGTAAAGAAGCAGAAATAGAATACAGAGAACGTAAGTATTTTTAACTTAAGTCTGGGGTTGTTGGGAAATAACATGTAGGTAAGAACTGTGCCCTCATAGCCAGGTAGTCTCTGGTGCTAGCACTTCGTGGTTTACTCTGTTGCTGCAGCAGGGGCTACTTTTCACCATGGAATTATTTTTAAAACGGAATCAATTTGTTTTTTTCTTGATGACTTTCTAGGATGATAATAGGAAGTAAAAGGAAACACTTTGTAGTTTCTGTGTGACAACACTAGTAACATTATGGATCTGATGTAAAGATTACCATTATGATAGTGGTAGTTACTGCTTTGTTATAGAAAATATTGATTCAGTCACTACATTCATTCACTCATTGATTCTTTCATTCAGCAAACGTTTTTCAAAGTCCTAACATGAATAAGAAGCCGTCCTTCAACTACAGACACAAGTTAAGACTCTCAGGGAAAATGAATTTAGAGGTTTAGCATTTAGATTTAGGACAATGTAAATTTTTACATGATTTGAATTATATAAATATATTTATTGATACAAAAGAATTACACATATTTATGACTCAAAAAGAATATAGTTTGATTTCCCAGTATCCCCAAAGAACAGAAATATAAAGAGTGAAAAACTTTTGTTTCTTTTTCTGTATGTTTTAATTTTCTTTCCAAAAGTAATTGTTATTGATAGTTTGGTTATATTCTCTCAGAATATTTCTAGTACATTTTAAGATGTCTATGCATACTTTCATTTATCTGTATGTGCTCATGTCTTTGTGAGTGTGTGCACACATGTGCAGCTTCCCCTGAGTACTAGAGAGGCCATCCAATCCCACGGAGTTGAAATTATAGGCAATGTGAGCTAGCTAATCAAAATGGATGAGAGTACTGGGATTCAAACTCCGGTTCTCACAGTTGAGCAGGAAGCTTTTTTAACTGCTTGCCATCTCCCCAGCACCTTGTATCTACACATTCTAACATAATGCAAATGGGAAGGTACCATACAGATGCCTATACTTGTACATCTTGTTCTTCATAGATATCAACATAATAATATCTGTGGAAAGAAACCTCCTTAATACATTACTTCAGAGGAGGGGGATGGTCAGGGTCTCACATAACCCAAGCTAGCCTCAAATTTGCTGTATAGCCAAAGATGACCTAAAACTCTTGATCTACCTGTTTCTACCCCCTGAATGCTAAGATTACAGGTGTATGCTACACCTGACATACAGGTTCTGAGAAGTGAACTTTGTAAATGATAAGCAAACATTCTACTTACTGAACACCATCAACCATTTAATACAGTCTTAAAGAAAAGAGAATAGTTGTATTAATATAAACTGACTAGTAAGAATGTATATGACCTACACTAATCTTCTAATTCCTCTAGGGCTATTTAGAAACCAAAGAATATTAAGAGAATATGGTGATTTCTTGGGAAACACAAAGGTAAGGATATAGTATTTTTTAATAGTATGTATGTATTTGACAAACCTGGTACATTGTGAAACATCCATGATCATAACCCAAGAAATTCTAGGAAGTCTTTGATCATAATCTAAGATTTTTCTTAAGCACATTATAATTATCTGAACTGCCATCTATTCATTTAATTTTCTTGAAATTAAAATTGTGACATGCGTTTCCTAAGATTCTTAAGCATGCACAGATAAAGGAGACTGGTTTTAGCAGGATTTTCTGTTTCTTTCATATCTTCTCTCTCTCTCTCTCTCTCTCTCTCTCACACACACACACACACACACACACACACACACACACACACCCCTATGGATGTACATAAAAGTATCTAATAGCCTTTGTCTTCATTCCTTCCAGTCCTAATTCTGATTCATCATTCAGACTGCCAGCTCTTTGCTTTTGCTCAGGAAAGCATCCCTTGAAAAAGAAAAGTATATGTGCAGTTTGATTGTTCCTTATTGCATGCCTGTACACAGTCAGTGGACACTGTGACTTCATTAGTACGTTCTTCACTATAAAATAGCTAAGTGTATGCTTTTCCCCATATTCCCAAGTTCCCTACAGCCTTACCTTTTGCCTCTCAGTACTGACCCTACTTCATACATCATTGACAAAAACAAAAAAGGTGCACAAATGGTTCCTTACGTGAAGTGGCTCACTTTGTAATTTATCAACCTCATAGTGTGGAATCGTAAGCATATAGCCATTCTGTTTTTAATTTCTGTGTGGTTTAAGTAAACTATAATCAGTGTTTCACTAAAATAGGCTTTGTGCTAGATGAATATACTTGGTCCTAGGCGAGTCTAAGGGCTCTGAATACATTTGAGGCAGGCTAGATATGCTCTGGTTAGGTCAGGGGGGTTCGGTGCAGTTTCAGTCTGCAGTATTTTACATTTGCAGTGGTTGAGAAACCTAAGTTTTGTAAGTCAAAGACTATTTGTAATTTGATGAAAGAACCTCACTTTTTCATCATCAGATATACAGACTTTTATCTACATATACTCCGAAATGCTAGTTTTCTACAATTAATTTTCTAGAATTAATATTAGAAATATAGAAAGTTTCTTTTCTTTATTTCACTTACTCTTTTCTCTTAAGTTCAGTTCGATTGGGTTTTCATTCCATTGAAATGGCTCTTAACCAAAGACAAACCACACCCAGATTTCATCTATGCACAGAATAGACTTTCCATTTCAGCTTGGCTGGGAGGGGTCTCCCATCAAGAAGTTAATGGTGGGTATGTTGATGGTTCCACATTAAGGAGGCAGAGTCAGGAGGACCTCAGGTTATAGCTCAGAAGAATCCTCCCCCCCCCCAAAAGAAAAGAAAGAACTTAACGCCATAGCTGGGTGTCATAGCTAATGTTTGGCATGCCAGCACTTGGAAGTCTGAAGTGCGAAGATTACCACAAATTAGAGCTAGCAAAGGCGACAGAGTGAAACTTTTGCTCAAAACCATGTTGATGCATATCTGGGTCAAAAGCTACCTATGCAAATCGTCTTTTGTTTAGGTTGCATTTGATACTGGAGTCCCTCTCACACAGTTCAGCACTGGGCCCAGCTGAGCTCTATAGTTGGATCTTAACTCAGCGGCCCTCTCTCCATCCATGGTGACTGGTTTCTTCCTGAAACCTTGCTGAGTGAAGGTCGCAGTCTTTTCATGTCTTAGGAGCTAGAATTTCTGCCGTGTTGCAAGGTAAACTGTCACTTCGTTACCATGTGGAATAACTTAGGCCGTCGATGGCTGCCTCCCTCTTCTATCTGTTCATACGGACAGTCCTGCTTGTTTTGATCCCATGCTTCTTTATGTGCTTGACTTTGGATGCCCTCTTTCCCTGTTACACTGTTTTTGTCTCACGGAACTCTGGCAGCAAGAAATAAAGTCACAGTGTCCTTGGTTTACCAAAGCATCCTCTCGTCAGAGCAGTGCCTCACCTCTCATAATCTAAGTTTGCAGTGCCCCTTTAGTCCACTTCCCCTATCTGTTCTACTTTCTTAGGCCTTTCCTTGGGATCCTGACTTTATGAAGCCAGGGTGGTCCTTTAGAGCCTTGAAAGTCCCTTTATCTCCACTGAATACGTTTAGCTCTACAGTCAGTCAGCTTTGAAATGAACCAGTGGTGCTTTGAGTAGTTTTTTTTTTTTTTTTTTTTTTTTTTCTGCGGCAAAGCTTTATTGCTTACTCAGGAGCAAGAGAGGAAGAGCGCGGCAGAGAGAGGCAGAGAGGAAGAGAGAGACGCAGAGAGACGCAGAGAGACAGGCAGAGAGAGAGGCAGAGAGAGGGGCAGAGAGGGAGAGAGGCAGAGAGCAGAGGAAGAGAGCAGAGGAAAAGACGAAGAGAAAGAGACGAAGAGACGAAGCTTGAGTAGTTTGTGCATCATTCCCTGAGAGCCCTCTCTGGCATCTGTTGTAATGCTTAAAAACTTAATATTTATTTATTTGTTTATTTATTTATTATGCATATGTGTGCACCTCCATGGTGCTCCTGTAGAGGACCGAGGACAATCTGCAGGAGTCTTTTCTTTCCTTCTACTAATTGGAAAACTCAGGTCATCAGGCTTGGTGACAGTTCTTGTAACAATATAAAACAAACTTAATTGTGAAAATTAGAGAATACATAAGCATTTGAGGTTTTGGGAAATTATCCAGATGTGTTTTCAGTTATCTCCATACTTTATGATTTATTTTATTTTATTGTGCATATGGTGTGTGTCAGTGGAAGGACAGGTGAGCCATGTGACATAGGTGCCCTCAGAGGACAGAAGAGGATGCCAGATCACCTGAATCTAGAGTTATATAGGTTGTTGTGATCCACCCAAGATGGGTGCTGGGAACTAAACTAGTGTTCTCAGCAAGGATAGTGCATGGATAGTGCGAGCGTTGTGACAGCCGAGCCATCTCCCTAGGCCCAGACTACACCCCTTTAAAGAGAGATGTTGGATGAAAAGAATTTGATAGCAAGCCTCCTTGTTTAGAGGTTTAGAGAGAAGGTAAATATTGAGTCGTATCAGAGCCACTGCCTGCTGTGCTTCTCTGAGAGGCTTTGCCTGTCTTTGTTCTGTCTTGTCTTACAGCCACGTTCCAGAGCGGTCTCAGTGTTCCTTAAGGGACCAGGAAAAGTGGTCATGGTTGCTATTTGCATGTGAGTTTTGTAAAACAAAGCTTTTAAAGTAGAATATATACCTTTTAATATGTTTGTCCTTGAATTTACAAATGTATTACTTGGTGGTTAGCTGCATATAGTTGACTGTAGCTTTTATTATTTTAGAAGGAAGTTAAGCCTGTGTTGTGGCCCAGTGAAATGATATGGGAAGGGTCCAGGTCCCTATGGACATTTGATTTGGGTTTTGTGTATTTTTGAAGTGGATATTAGTTTCTTCCTGAGAATACGAACTGGAGTTTATCAGACTCATTTTTAAGCTACATTGACCATCCTGGCTCGGGTCACAGCTCCTGAGGAGAGTATTCATGCTTGGGTTTTTCTCCCACTTAACTCTGGAGGAAACTTAATGTTTTTATAACTGACTTTTTCCCCCCATCTGGCTTCTTGATTCCTGTTTTGTTTATCTTTTTTGCATTTTATTGCTAATTTTAGGGTGTATAAAAGCATTAATTTTACAATTCAGTAGTTCTTTTTTTTTTAAGATTTTTATTTATTTATTATATGTAAGTACACTGTAGCTGACTTCAGACACTCCAGAAAAGGGCGTCAGATCTCGTTATGGATGGTTGTGAGTCATCATATTGCTGGGATTTGAACTCAGGACCTTCTGAAGAGCAGTCAGTGCTCTTATCCGCTGAGCCATCTCACCAGCCCCAGTTTTTATTTCTTAAAAATGAATATTTTATGATAAAAGTTTATGAAATTGTGGTAGGATTTAGAAGTGTGTAATACATGATCCATGTAGGACTGGAGAGCATTAGACTAGAGGACAGCTTTTCCAGTAAGTACTAATTAAGGATGATGATATCCGGTTAGAATACTTAGACTGGTGTCAGGTTACTGCTTGGACACTGAGCAAATGTTACTCTGACAGGAGCATCAGAAACGGGCAGGACAGAGATAGAGGAAACAAGATTTGGTTGTTAGTTTGAGATGTCTATAAGGGTGCCCTTGAGGAGAAGGTCAATAGGCTTAGTTCTTTTTGCCAGGAGAGTAGGGATAATAATTATAGTCTTCCTAGTGAGGAATGTATGTAAAATAGAAACTAATTAGCTAGTACCTAGTGTATAAGATGTACTTGATAAGTATTGTTAATGGATATTGGCCTCAAGCTCAGGGGGAGATCTAGGGTAGAGATTGAGACTTGTGGTTTATTAGTCTACAGATGATAATTAAAACCATATCAGTAGTTAAGATTACCTGGTAGGTAATAAATATAGTATTAGGAAATAAAAGTCTGCAACATATAGCATTGCCTCTTACCTGTGTACTTAATGGTATTATAATGCCTACTGCATATTTATACCTGAGCTGTAGGAAGTCACTTTTTATTGGCTTTTAATAAAATCTAGTATAAAATCAGTTAAATTTTGATGGAAAATATTACTTTAAACATATGCTAAATTGTTTTCTTTCTCCCTAGTAATGGCTTAAACTGCTTCTTTAAATTTCTTGCCTGGATTTATACGGGTTCAGCAAGTATGTTCTCAGAAGCTATACACTCATTATCTGATACTTGTAACCAGGTAAGAAGAAAATACTTAAGTTACTTCTTATGGGCTTTAATCAGAAAGTTATCTGTTAAAAAATATTCTGCAGTTGGCTTTGAGGAAAATGCAGCTTTTTTGATTTGAACATTTAAGAGCAATGGCTTTGTATACATGGGTTCTGCATCTGTACTTCCATATCCTCACAATTGACTGTGGATTAAAAATACGAGAAAGAGATGGGCATGTTACACACACCCAGCACTCAAGAGGGAGAGGCAGGTAGATCCCTGGGAGTCTGAACCCAGACCAGTCTATATTGTTTAGTGAGTTCCAGGACAGCCAGAGCTACACGGATAGACCCTGTCTCAGAACTCACACACACAGGGGGAGGGGACACTGTGTATACTGTACAGGCTTTGCCCTTAGAATTATTTTTCTTGTTTTTAAGGTTTGTTTATTTTATGTGTATGAATGTTATGTGTGCATGGATGTCTGTGCACTGTATGGATGTCTGATGCCACAAGAGGGCATGAGCTCCCTCGGACTGGAGTTACAGAGCCTCAAACCCCGGTCCTCTGGAAGGGTAGCCAGTGCCCTCAATGGCTGAACCATCTCTTTGGTCCCATCCCTACCCCTGTTTCTCTAACAAGAGGGTTTAACAGTAATGTATATACTGTTTATATTGTCTGAGACATGATTTAAAATATGAGCAATATTTGCAGTTATTTGAAAATACTATATCTATTTTATAATAGAAACTAAAGCATTGAAAACTTAAGTTTCACTGGGCTTGGTGGCCTACACTTTAAGGAGGCAGAGGCAGGTGGATCTCTGTGAGTTTGAGGACAGCCTGGTTTACAAAGTGTGCTCCTGGACAGCTAGAACTATATAGTAGGACTCTGTCTGGAAATAAAGGGAGGAAGGAAAGGAGAGAGGGAGGGAATTTAAGTCTCTCATTTACTCTGTTTGGTCACGGTCTTTTATAGAAGAGATTTTAAAAAATTTATTCTTATTTTGTATGTATGAGTACAAGTATGCCTGGTACCTGAGGAGGTGGAATGCCTCCATGTGGGTGCTGGGAATTGAGCCTGAGTCCTTTGCAAGAACCAGTGCCTCCTCTTTTTTTTTTTTTTAATGTTCTTTGGTATTGTCTGTGTGAGGTGTCAGATCCCCTGGAACTGGAGTTAGAGACAATGGTGAGCTGCCCATATGGGTGCTGGGAATTAAACCCAGCTCCTTTGGAAGAATATCTCACCTCTGAGCCATCTCTCCAATCCCAGGACAGATTCCTAAAAGGAGTTTCTGAGTACAGTGATAGCTGCCTTGGAACTCACTCTGTAGAACATCCTGGCTTCAAATCCCAGAGACCTGCCTGCATCTGCCTCCAGAGTACTGTGTACCATGATGCCCAGCTAAATATAAGTTCTTAATTACTGTGAAGAGACAGTAAATTTTTTTGAATATAGAGTGTTATTGATTTGTTAACATACTTTCATATTAGACTCACACTTTGAATTCTTTCCCTTGATTTTGCAAATGAAGATTTAAAAACAAAATTAAGATAGCCTTTAAATTCTGTTTGGCCCAAGTTGTAAATTCTTAAAACCTAATCCTTAGTAAAGAACACTCTAGAAATTTTACTTATATATTTGTATCACATTTTAAAATATATGTTATCCTTTCCATATTTATTTATGCTAGACTTATGTTGGAACAAATTTGAGAGAATTTTCAGTGAAAGATACAGGTAGAGGAATGGATAATTAATCCTGCTACTTTAGTTTAGTGGTAAAGTTGGTGATTAGTAAGTGAGAGGCCCTGGCTTTGACTTCCAGCACTGCCCAGCCAAAAAGAACATTTAAGATAAAGTTCAAAGGAATAATAAAGAACAAACAGAGCAGTCTTATTTACAGATTAACCCTAAGAATGCACCTCACTGTCAAGTAGATTAGAACCTCTGTACAAGGAAAGGGAGAAGGTAGGGAGTTGCTGTTAGTGCTAGTAGTCTCTACCTGCGGTTGGATTTCTTTTGTGTGTGTGTGATCTATGAGGTGTGTGTGTGTGTGCATGTGAGGAGGCCAGAGGTTGACACAATTGCTTTCCATCTACTGTATGGAAAGAGGCAGATCTCTCACTTGAGCACAGGATTCACCAATTTAGCTAGTTTTATTCCAGCCAGCTTATTCCAGAGTGCCATTGTCTGCCTCCAAAGGGCCAGGATTATAGGATAGCCGTCCTTACCCCACCCAGCATCTAGGTGCTGGGAATCCTAGCGCCAATGCTCATGCTTGCATGGGAAGCACTTTACCTACTGAGCCATCAGTAAAAATTTAATAACTACTTCCTGTATAGTATTTTTCCAGTCAGTACCATATTAAGTGGAAGGAGAGGAAATGGGGAGGGAAATGTAAGAGCAGTGATTAAGAGCTTAAAATCTTAAGGACATAAGGATAAAGAAAAAATAAACATTTTATTATTAATTTTTAGAACATTGGAGATAAATCTTAAGTTTTTATTCTATAAAATATTGTCCTACTTAGGGTTATTATTGGTGTAATGAAAAACAAGTCAGGGAGGAAAGGGTTAATTTGGCTTATACCCGGTAGTCCATTACTGAAGGAAGTCAGAGCAGGAACTCAAAGGGCAGGAACTGAAGTAGAGGCAGTAGAGGGGAACTCTTGGTGGGCTTGCTCCTTCTGGCTTAATCAGCCTTCTTTTTTATAGAACCCAGGACTACCAGCTCAGAGGTGGCATGACCCACAAAGTCCTGGATCCTTACCCCCAATCACTAATTAAGAAAATGTTCTATATGCTTGCTTATAGCTCTGTCTTATGGAGGCATTTTCTCAAATGAGGTTCCATCCTCTCAGGTGACTATAGCTTGTGTCAAGTTAGCATAAAACTAGCCAGTACAAATATTATGTATGGGTTTTAAAGGTAGCTTTTAACTGGAGGAATAACCATGAAAAATTGAGTAAAAAGGTCAACTTGCAGAATATTATGTCTAGAACTTCTGCTTTATCCTTGAAGGACTCACAGAGATTAAATTTAGTCTTTTGATGCATCAACAGTAAAAACCTAGACAAAATATATAACTGCATTCAAACATTGAATAATAGAAGCATAAGACCATACCTCTGAGATGAGATTTGATTTCTCTTATGCTTTCTCTCTGGCTTTTTGCTTAGAAATAACTTTGGAGTAGTGGGCCAGGATGGGAAATATCAAAATACAAGGAATCTGAAGTGGTTGGAAACTAGAAGGCAGAGTTCCTCAGAGGGAAGAGCTATGTAGTAAGACAAAACAAAACAAAACAAACCTACTCTGCATAGGGACCTTCTTGAGTCTTTGCTAAATTACCCATGTACAAGCTGTGTTCAGAAATACCAGAAGGGCAACAAGCTGAGTAATTCCTAGTGCTTACACAGGGCTACCAGAGATACACTGACCAAATGAGGTACCCAGGTCAGCCCAAGTCTCATACCTTCGCAGTAGAGCTAAATTATGTCTAGGATAAAGGCTATTCGAGAACCCTTCTTAACACACTTTCCAGAAATGTAAATGAATAACTTTATAAATAATTTATTTGTAAGACCAAAGCACCATGCTCTTTAGAAGTGTGACATTCACAGAGTTCAGCTAATTTTTCCAGTTAGGAGCAGAATACTACTAGACAGTGCAAGGAGCAAGAAAATTGGCTTCAGCTAGAAGGAAAATATTTAATAAAATAGACTTAATTAGCAGATGATGGAAAACTTAATGGGGCTTTTAGAACTAACAAAATTATGTCTGACACAAAATCTCACTTGATAACATTGATAGAAGACTAAATCCTGAAAAGGGTCAGTCTTTAATTTTAATAATGGAAATCACCTATACTAGAACCAGAGATAAAACTGAAGAAGGTAAAGGAATCCTTAGTTACTTATGGAGACAGTACCAACAGAACTTAGCTAGCTTTTTTTTTTTTTTTTTTTTTTTTTAAAGATTTATTTATTTATTACATGTAAGTACACTGTAGCTGTCTTCAGACACTCCAGAAGAGGGAGTCAGATCTTGTTACAGATGGTTGTGAGCCATCATGTGGTTGCTAGGATTTGAACTCTGGACCTTTGGAAGAGCAGTCGGGTGCTCTTACCCACTGAGCCATCTCACCAGCCCTTAGCTAGCTTTTAAGAAAATTATACCTACGGTGCACAGACTTTGAGAGATAAGAGAAAGCAATGGGTCTTCAACTCTATGGAGATAGCATAGGTATGATATGAAAACTTACAATGTCATTATTTGAGAAAACATACCAATCAGTATTCTTCAGGGTCATACTTAGAAATTTTTCAAAATGTAACCAAATGCGATCAAGCAATATATAAAAATCATAGTATAGTCAAGTAAATATTGTTCTGAGAATATAAAGTTGATTTAATAGTCAAAACGGATAGAAATCAGTGCATTTCCACTGCCAGCAAATACAGAATGACATTTGAATTTTTCCATATATAGACTAGTAATAATAGTCACAAAACATTAATAAATCTAGCAAAAGGTGCACAAAACTTTTACACTGAAAATTGTAAAGTGTTACTGCGAGGTTTAGAAAGATCTAAAGGGCTGGGACACTGATTGGCAGCAAGGGCTTGCTTAGACTGCGAGGCTGGAGGTTTGATCCCCAGTACCACTAAGAAGAGGGAAATAGAATGAGAAAGAATTTGATGTGGATAAGATAGTTATCTATAGATTGAGTGCTTCCCAGTCGTAATGTCATTGTGCCTTGTTTTGTTTGTGACAGAGCCTTGAAACGTAGTATTCCAAACTAGCCTACATTCAATGCCCTCACAGAGTGGGCCAGCTAGAGCTTTTCCTGTGTCAGTACAGAACACTGTATTTCAACTAATGTTGTAGAAGCCATTTGTGTGGTTGATCATTTGTGTTGCATGCCCTTACTGATGGAATTTTAGATTCCTGTAGTTATTGTCTTGGCTTGTTTTGGTATGGCTTCATTTTTTTTGAGATGGGTTTCTTTATGCAGCCCAAGATGCACTCAGACTTGATTCTCCTACCTTACACCTCTTCAAGTGCTAGGAATTTAAGTGTGTGCCTCCATGCCCAGCTATTTTTCAAGTTTTTTATCCTTATAAACAATGTAGTTTTGAGTCCCCTTGGGTTTATCTTTATTTTTCTAAGTCCTGAAACTAGGATGTCTTGGCCATTTATGTGCATTTATGATTTCTTTGTTGCTGTTCTCTCCATCTTCCAAAGTGGCGTACTCACTGTATTCTCCATCTTAGTAATGAGCTCTTACTGTTCGCTCTTCTCCATAGGGCTTGCTAGCACTGGGCATCAGCAAATCTGTTCAAACACCAGATCCTTCTCACCCGTAAGTCAATGAGATAAAGCCAAGGGATTGCAGAGATTTGAGATTTATATAACATCAAGTTGTTCGGTATTTGGTCATTTCCTTTGTAGCATGTAAAGTGCCACGGTCAAAGTAAATTCAAGGCATAATTTGAAAATGGAATTGAAGTATTTTTATGCTTTATAGAGCAGCCTAGAGCTCTTCTCTGTATTTGGTAATAACAAAACACTTATCTTAGAGTTCTGTTTTTTTTTTTTCAAGGAATATATTTCATCCCAAACTTAGTTGGCCACCTAATCTAAAATTTTGATGTTAACCCTTTTAAAATGCATATTTCATACTTACTCTTTCTTTAATGCTTTTCTTATCATTGAGAAATCTTTTGATAACATTTCAAAATTAGGTATTTATAAAGTAAGGTTTTTGTTTTAGAAGATATTGCTTTGAGTATGTCAGTGTCCTGATGTAGATATTTATTTTTGTAGCCTCTAGCTCCATATCCATTGTTATTTTCACTAGCTTCATTAATACAGATTGATCAAGTTAAGGCAAAGATGTGCCTTTATCTCTGTGAAGATGTCTATTTTAGTACTTTATAAACACTTTTTCTTAATTGAAACCAGGGTACTGCTATTTTAATAATAATAATAATAACTGCTATTTTAATAATAATAATAATTTAAAAATTATAAGTTATCTAGCATAGAGAACAAATGTTAACAAATTGTATGCCGGCTTCTTGCTGGCAGGTCCAGGTGAGAGGAGAGAGGTCCGGGTCTCTCTGGGGCTGAGCAGGATGGCGAGTGTCCACAGCCCAAAAGAAACACACCAGGGCCTGGAGTCTGTCGAAGCAGGAACTCAACTTTATGGCATCAGCCTCTCACTTATATAAGGAACATAGGGAGTGGGATTTTTGGTGGGTTAGATGACAGAGGAGGTGGGGAAGGGTGACAGAGGGTATGGCGTGACTGACAGGGCCAATGGCAAAGTTCTACCTCAGCAACGGTGGGCTAGAGGCAGGGCCAAACAGGTCTTGCTGAATCATCCCGATGCGGAAGTGACTGAGACAGGTCTCAAAACTAGAGCCAGGCTCGGGTTTATTCTCAAGGCCCAAACCAGGGCCAAAATGGGGCTCAACAATTGCACATCTACTATATTTTACTATCTCTTGAAAAAAATATTTTCCATACCAAAAATTTAAATAAGAGGGTAAAAATTTAAAGGTTTATGTTCCAAAGATTGCTTCTTAAGTATTTTCAATAGCCCATTTTAGCACTACCTAGTACAGTGACTAAATTTTGGACAGTAGTTTAAGGAAATTTAGATATGGTAGCCACATGGCACTTAATATAGCATCAGTAACAACCCTGAAAACAAAAACAAAAACAAAACAGAATCCACAGTGCCTTGAAAATACATATAATTCAAATTGGCATATAGTTGCTGTTACTTTGGAAAAAAACTTTTAAAACAATTTTTTTTCTAAGTCAAATTTGTAAAATATTGTTGCATCAATAAACTGGAATTCTCTATAGCTAGATTATATTTTTGCCTGAAGAGAATTTCAGTAATAATTCCAAATTTAGAATTGCTGTTTGAATGTGTATCTACCAGAGAATGCAGTCATGTTTGTGTTTAAGAGTACATTTCTCAGAAAACGTTTCTATTTCTCATAGTATGTCATAATTTTCAAGTGTCCTGAGAGTGCTGTTTTGGTACTTAAAATGATACAAAGTAATGGTTCATTTTGACCAAAGATAATTAGAAAAATAATTGATGTTTTCAAAATTATCCATGAAAACATGCAGAAAACTGAATATATTGGTTTACTTGTGTGCTAAACTCTTCAGAGCCAGCAGTAAGTTTCATGTTAAACTGTTGAGAATTAAGCAATAAAATTATGGGTAATATTTTCAAAGATCTTGCAATTTTTTCCATTTTGTATACTGTTTTTATTGAAATTTGAACTTTGTGCTTATAGTATTTAATATAAAAAATTATGCCAATTTAATAGTCCAAGAATGATTTTGTTTGTTTTCATTGACTTATTAAACATTTTGAAAGTTAGTGTTCATTTTTGTAAACTATATGATCTTTTTATCTTTCAGGTACGGCTTTTCAAATATGCGCTATATTTCTTCATTGATTAGTGGTGTTGGTATTTTCATGATGGGCGCAGGACTCTCTTGGTATCATGGAATCATGGGATTACTTCATCCTCAACCAATGGAATCCCTGCTATGGGTGATCCTCCTTTCCCCCACTCTCACTTTGGAGTACTGTGACTTAGTGGAAACCTTTCCATATTGTATTAGAGGACAGAAATAATTTGCCTCTTGGCTGTGCCACACAAGTTAGTTGTGGTTTTGTTTTACACATGAGTATTTATGATCTCTGAATCTATATAATTGTGTGACTTAAGACAATTTTTACTTATTTCATGTGTTTGGGTGTTTTGCCGGCATGAATGTCTGCATCACATGTGTGCCTGATGCAGGCAAAGGCAAAGAGGATGCTGGCTCTCCTAGACTGGGATTACAACAGGCTCTGAGCTGCCTTGTGGGTGTTGGGAATCAAACCCAGGGCCTCTGATAGAGCAGCCTGTGCTCCTAACTGCTGAGCCCTTAATTTGGTGATGTCACACAGGAGGGTCTCCGTAGGCTTTATTACTAAGCACATCCTCTTTAGTTAAAATCTTGGGCAGCTTTACAGATTTTTCTGGAGATGCTCTTGAAGAACAAAAAGAACTCCATGCACTTCTAGTGCCAAGAGTGACCTTATACTAGGAATTAGAGTTTTCAGTCATTTGACAGAAGTCAGAACTACATTTAGTGTTAAAGCAAAACAGGAGGTTTTTGTTTCCTTTTTGTTTTTGTTTTTCCTTTGAGGCTCCATCAGGAAGGTCCTGCACTGGGGAACAGGAAAAGGAAGATGGTTACTTCCAGTTTTGTCACACCAAGGCTCTTCTGCTCAGTAGGCTGTGCCCAGCACTGGACAGAGAACAACAAACACTACAGTGGTCTTCTCTGGCCTTTGCAGATCTTTAAAAACTACCTTTCATTGACAGGCTTTAGAGAGCAGGCTGCTTTGCTGTTCTGACTCCTTGGGTCGACATAGACTGGTCATATGCTGTCCCCTCAGCTTCTGTGTTGCAGGGGATAATTTCAGGCATGTGGCAAAATGCCTCTTAGACATTTCAGAAGACTCCAGTTCAGGTCCCTATGCTAAGATCTACGTATGAGACATTTTACTTTCCATGGGGCACTGTGATTTTTTTTTTTTTTTCTCTTTTCTGACAGCCACCCTCAGTACCCTTCCTACAGTTTATATCAGACACAGTTTGCTATACTCTTCAAACTCTTGGGTGCACTTATTTAGCCCACTGAGCAATATTAGCAACTCAACACGTTCATCATAGAAATGCTAGCCTTTGGCCTCCTTATTCTCCGACTTGTACTGCTAGGCGCAAAGTCGGGGTGTGGTCTAATGGGAAGAGAGAGATCCCACCTCCTTCTGAAAGCCCCAGCAGCTGAAATACTTCATTCTGCTATTAGAACACCCTAGAATGAGAGTGAACTTAGAACTTTTTTTACTGTTTTGGGTCATAGAATAGTATATAATCAGTCTTATTTTAACATTCCATTACATATTTATATAATAACAAGTCAGTTAAACTAATCTTACTTTGTTTTTTGTCGTTTGGTTATTAAGACAGTGTTTGCTTTGACACCCAAACTGGCTTTGAACCTTTGAGTTCCAGCCTTACTCTTCTACACTCCCTGTGCTGGGATTACATACAGGCACATGCCACCATGTCTGGCCTAGTTTCCTACTTTGTTTTTAACCATAGTACATTTAGTGTAATGGAATGGACAAAGCTTGCCTCTCCTGTTGTGGACATGTTTATCAGCCCCTGTAGCACAGTACCTTGCTGTCCTAGCAGCATCTAATTTGAACAACATCATTTGACAGGCCAGAGCAATTTTTAAAATTAAAGAATAAATAGGTCCGTTTTTAATTGTGTTCAGGTTTTACTATGTCTTGTGATTGAGTGAATGAGTAGGATTCCATTGTAACTAGGCCCTGGCTGGCTAATGGAGTCGGTGGGCTATGAACTTGCTTCAGAGGTATTGATTGCTTCAGGGTCCTTGACCTGGAGCACTTATTTTTTTTACTAGAATTTTTTTTCTTTTATTTTTCTGTTTAATTAAAAAAAATGGTTTTTTTGGAGTCAGGAGGTTTTGAGACAAGGTGTCTCTGTGTAGCCCTAGTTGTCGTGGAACCCACTCTGTAGACCAGCCTGGCCTTGACTCAGAGATCTGCCTGCCTCTGCCTCCCAAGTGCTGGGATTAAAGGTGTGAGTGACTATACCTGGCTTGTGTCATATTTTACTGTCCTCCTGATTCCCAACAAGATCCTGAGTATCTAGCTTGAATTAGAGCTTTTATTTCAATTCTATTGGATATTACAATTTTATATTATGAGCAGCTGTGATCCGTTAGTGAAATGCTTGGTTCATTATTTGTTCAATGCTTGTTTTCCAGGCATATTGTATTTTAGCAGGATCTTTGGTGTCTGAAGGAGGTATGTACTGTCACAAGGTATTTATTTTCAGTGATACACATTCATTACTGTTTGCCACAGTCTGTTAATTTGTACCGTGGAGTTAGGAACCTAGGCTCCGCCTGCTTTTCTAGTAGAAAGTCTGGTAATGTTCTGTGGTTGTTGCTGTAATGGATGAGGACAGGGGAGTAGACTGTATTCGTAAGTAGTCTAATATTGCCCAGACCATAAAAGCATAATGGTACTGATTTTTTAAATTGGGTTTTAGCACTGTTAATCAGAATACAAAGCTAAGTATAATAAGTTTTACAGCCAAGGCTATGCTGAGAAACAAACAAATCTGAAATATAGCTTCAACAGTCTTGTAACATATTTGGTAATATTGACATAAACTACCTATTTTAATGTTCTTTATCCCTAAAAGATTATCATTTACTATACTTGGTATTCCCTTCCTCTACCTTTTAAAGAGATCTATTTACTTATGTATTGTTCCTCTATTTATGTAAATATCTGTGTGAGTGCATGTGCATGTTTATCAGTGGGTACCTGCACCCATGCACACGCTGAGGCCGGAAGAGGGCACCAGCTCCCTCCGAGCTGGACTTAGGTGTTTGCAGGATGCCCTGTTGTTACTAGGGCTGAGATTTGAACCCCAGTCTTCAGGTTTGCAGAGCTCCAGTCCCCTAAGGCATCTCTGTAGTTCCTCATACATTTTAAAAACTAATATAACTTCTTATTGGCAGGTTGTAGTTGAACATATTTATGTGATTTTCCTTAATTGATAGACATCCAAGGGTTGGGTTGACTATGCTTAGCGGGTGCCAGCTCAGCGGTGGCTTCTCAGTTGACGAAGGCTACTGCTGTAATTATGGCTAACCATTATAGTTTTGAGATAGGCGATGCATTTTGTTCTAATGGTTAATTTGAGTCATGATGGTGACTGGTAATACAGAGCCTTTCTTATTGCTAACTTTGGTGCTAATGTGGTGGCTTACTTATTTATCTTTGAAATGCCATCTTTATAGTTTGTAGACACGGAGTTCCTTCCTTGCTGATCGGATGCTTTTCTTTCAGCAACACTTCTCGTTGCCATAAATGAACTTCGCAGGAGCGCGCAGGCCAAGGGCACGACATTTTATAAGTATGGTATGTAGTTTATGTATGTTTATAAGTATGGTATGTAGTTTAGAGCCAGGTGCTTATTCTTTTTATCTGTTTAAAATATTTCCTGCTGCTGCTTTGTTACTAAGAGATAGCATAAAACGTGCCTCACTGTCCGCGCTGTGTGGCTCTCAGAAGACAGATCAGTCTGTTAAAAAGAGAACTTTGAGCATAGGAATGTTTTCTCTCTGGACTTGACTTAAGTCAGCTGTCATATTTCTGCATATGCCTGCATAATTTGGAAAAACTGCTTAAGTTATCAGCACTTAAGGTAAAAAATAGGGTTTTAATACTATGGTCTCTCATACATTCTCATGTTAATTAGCAAATGGATACTTATTGAAATGACTTCTAATGAGTCAAATTAAGATTTCAGAAATATTTTTTTCTTGTCTATTGCCCCAATGGTTAAGTCATGGAAAGTCGTGATCCGAGTACAAATGTTATTCTATTGGAGGACACTGCAGCTGTCTTAGGAGTGATAATAGCGGCTACCTGCATGGGCCTTACCTCCATAACAGGTAAATATATCTTAACCTACGCATGATTTTCTTCTACTACCTAATTCTCTAATATACGGGAAGTTGGTCATATCATTGAATACTTTTAAGCCAATACATTATTACATATTAATTCCATACTGATTTTTTATTTATTTGTATGGAACCAGCTATCATCATGTTTAGTGAAATAAGCCTGGTTCAGGCAAATACTGCCTATTTTCTTTCATCCACAGACTCTAGGAATGTGTGTGTGTGTGTATATGTTGTTGTTGTTGTTGTTGTTGTTGTTGAAAGCAGAAAAAAAATTAGCTGAGAGGAAGAGCTATTGAAGAAGAAGGAATCGGGGAAGAGAAGGTACTAGAACTCATGTGACTGAAAGCAAAGGGAAGACTGTTCATCAGGAAGGAGGGGTCCAGCAGGCAGGCTAGGCAGGGACTAAGGAATGCTGTAATGGATGGGTATGAAGACTTACTTCCTAATCTAACTTTAAAGTTTAATGGTAAAATATTTGGTCAGTAAAAGTATGCAGATTTTCCGGGGTTAGGGTCCACATCTCCAGATGAGAAGTATTGTAAAGCATTAGTAGGTTATTGTAAGCCTTGGTAGTGGTGAGCCAGAGCTGTGGTCCTCGGAACTCTAAGTCCCTTGCCTATGACAATATGGCTGATATTTACTAGTTAATGCCACAAGTCCTTAAGCTAGTGTAAAGACTTTAATAACTATGCGTGTATTGGAGCTCCTGTCTTTCTGTTCCTAGTACCAGGTATCAATGTTCATAGGCATTAATTTTCTTCAAGTTCTTTTCTGCTCATTTTGGTAGCTGGTTAAGTATGTTGAGGACCAAAAGGTAATTTGGAACATAAAGTTTATTTTGTTTTTTTTTTTTTAAATGAGAGCCACTTGAGTTCATTCAGCTTGTGATGTCAGATTCTCCTAGGGGCCTTCCCACTTAGTTAGAATCAGTTCAGTCTCCGCTGTTGACTGTGACCACGCCCCAGGGAACTTTGTTCAGAAAGTATCAGTTGATGATCTGGCTGACCTTTACCCTGCTATTTGTCATAAAGTGTTAATGAGCAATTCCCTCTTGAGAAGGGGTTCCTGGCTCTCTAGGCCAGGGTGACCTTGAACTCAGAAGAGACATGTCTGCCTCTGCCTCCTGAGTGCTGGGATCAAAGGCTAGGCAGCTGCTCCTGTTAATAGGAGTTATAAGTTAAAGAGCTATTGAGATATCTCAGCAGCTAAGGACACTTAGGGCCAAGGCTGTTGACCTGAGTTCGATGTAGTAGAAAAAAAGAACCAAGACTCTCCCCGCCCCCAGTCTCCTGAGCTCCATACATGTACTGTGGGGTACATGCATGAGCATGCACACAAACACTAAAGTGGTTTGATTTTGTTTTCTAAGGAAATTTTTTCTTGAGGCAGGATTTCACTGTGTATCCCTGGCTAGCCTAGAGCTTCCAATGGAGGCTCAGCTGGCCTCAGGCTCACAGAGCAATACCTACCTCTTCTTCTAAATGCTGAGGCTAAAGGCATACACCACCATGCCCCAGGTAACTTTGTTTTGTAGGATAGGAAAACTATTAGCAGTCATTAAAAGAAGTAACTAAAGGAAGCATAAATGAATTTCAAAAATCCTTGTTGTTTGCTCTCTAAGGCTCACTGAAGTAATAGGAAATGTTTTGGTTTCTTCTGGAATTCTTCTAGGCAATCCACTGTATGACAGCCTGGGTTCCTTGGGTGTAGGCACCTTACTAGGTGTGGTCTCGGCATTCCTCATCTATACCAACACAGAAGCACTCCTAGGACGCTCCATCCAACCGGAGCAAGTGCAGCGGCTTACTGAACTCCTGGAGAGCGACCCGTCAGTAAGGTCAGCCCTGACTAGTGATGTCCTTTGGGTGACACACACATGCACAATCACACACACACACACACACTTATAAGGGGTTCCCTACATGCAAGTTTTCAATCTCTATACCTCAAAGTCATAGATACTTTAGTGAAAATAGATATGGTTGAATATACTTGTCTTTTTAAAGCTTCCAAAACCGTGGGCCAGAACCAAATCTTTCCTCGTCAAGTTGTTATCTTTGATATTTGGCTACAGTGATGAAACTAATAAATAAGATTATCTGTTCAAACTTTAAAATAGGAAGGTCTTTAGTCTGTTCTCTTTTTTTGGTTTTAGATTGTTTCTGCTGCTGTAACAGGATACCAGAAAGCAGGAAATTTCTAAAGAAAAAAAGGTGTATTTAGCTCACAGTTCTGAAAGCAGGAAAATTCACAGTCCAGCAGAGCTTTGTATCTGCAGTTAAAAGGACATAAGGAACAGCTACATCAAAATAGAATTAACCACCACCTAAGTATTAAACAAAGGAAGACATCACAACACTTAGTGAGAACAGAATGTAAACAAATGAATTAATGAGATAGCAGCTTGCCAAGCTGGAGAGACTTTATTCTTAACTTGAGTGACTTGTAAGCTTATAGCCATTATGTCTTTCATTCTCATGTCATCTCAGAGAGTTGATACAGCTGCTTTGTGTGGATTAAGAATCCTGGACTCAGTTGCTCAAGATCATTCAGGAATTAGAACCAATTATTCTGATAGTAAAAAGAGTCTTTCTTAAGGTAGCATTCTAGCACAACTCTGTTTTCAGGACCCTGGCTGTATTTCTGATGTAGCCTATAAAGGAAGTAAGTTGGACTGATTGCAGATAGGAGCTTTCTCAGTTATTCCCTGGGGAAGATTTGCTCCGTGGGAGTTAGGGTTGGAGGAAAGCAAAGCAGTCGATGCATCATCTGCTCTCCCTTCTGGGAGGCTGAGAGGTGCTGGCAACGCGCGAGCTTGAGGGTGGGAGTGCAGTGAAGTGTGGCAGCCCTGGTCTGCCTTGCACTAGCTGAGTGATCCTGAGAAAATCGCTTCCATGACTGCAGGTCTGCCTTGTGTTTTGTTTAGTCCGAGCTGTTCATTCAGTGGCTGACTGACCGTCTGTGCTGCACTGAGCATGTGCAGCTCACCACTGCCCTCACCAGTGCTGTGCACCACTTCTAGTCTCACAGTAGCTATGGGGCTGTGTGGAGACACTGCATGCCAGCCACCACCGGAGCCACCAGGACACGTGTGGTGTAGCGTGTCTGCAATGCCCTGTATCAGCCCTGGTTTGAACCTCATCACCACAGAGGAGGCAGGATTGTAGGAAGGAAAGTTATTTGCACACTCAAAAAAACTGGTATCAACAACAATTTTTGTGTCATAAATGTTGGGAAATTGGTAAGTATGTAGATTATGGGAAGGTTTATAAGATTAACTAGATAATATTTTAGAAAGCACTTTAGAATTAGTAATACAAGTTTTATAATTCACATATATGTTATTATAAAAACAGTTTTTATTATGCTTATACTTTTGAATGGCATTGCACATAGAAATCAAGACATATGATTTGCCTCAGAAGTGATAAGCTCTGCAGTAACTCTCTGCACTGCTGGGAAGCTGGGCTCTGCCATGAAAGGATGGATGCCGTACACTTGAGCTTACGTGCATTGTTTGTTACTCTTCACAGGGCAATCCATGATGTTAAAGCCACAGATTTGGGATTAGGGAAAGTCAGATTTAAGGCAGAAGTTGATTTTGATGGACGAGTTGTTACGAGATCATATTTGGAAAAGCAAGATTTTGACCAAATGATGCAAGTAAGTTTGCGTATTCATCATGTTCTTCTGTAGCACACAGCTTTAAAGTCTCTTTGTCTGTGTGGCCTTAGAGTCATGTCAGCTATGCGCTGCTTACTTCCTAATACCAAGTCTGATAGAGAACTTCACATTTATAGTGAGTCAGTGGAGACAGCCAAAAGGACAAACTTAGTCATTAAGTTGTTAGTACTTGTTACATGTTTTATGTCATTTTCTCTCAACAACTCTGCATGGTGACAAAGTAACACTTACATTCTAACATACAGGCAAACTTAGACAACAGACTAATTAGCCTAAGATTTCAGAGCCATAGACATGAAGTCACATGATTCTGATTTAACTCCAGATCTATGCTTTCTTATTAAGAATACAACAGTACACCCATCCACTTCACTGGTTTATTCTCCATGGATTAAATTGCCAGAATCAAAAACAGTAAGTAGAAAATTCCAGAAATAAGCATAAACTTTAACTTGCCTTTCTGAACAATTGTTAGTTCCCAGGACATGAATTCTCCTCCCTAGCATCCAATCTGTATGTGCTACCCAAGCCGAGCTGGGGGGAGGGGACAGGAGTGGTCACAAAACTTGAATTGCAGCTATATTATTACAGGTGTATTGTATTATTGTTGT
This sequence comes from Mus musculus, assembly GCF_000001635.26. NCBI lineage: Eukaryota > Metazoa > Chordata > Mammalia > Rodentia > Muridae > Mus > Mus musculus. The sequence continues at coordinate 67,350,544 of NC_000071.6, forward strand.
CAGTCGTCTATGCCTAATTGATTGATTCAACTTTATCATTTTTTTATATATGAAAAAAAATGGGACTGGAGAGGTAGCTCAGCAGTTAAGAGCACTGACTACTATTCCAAAGGACCCAGGTTCAATTCCTGGCATCCACGTAGCAGTTCACACTGTCTATAACGCCAGCTTCAGGAGATCTACACCTTCACACAGACATGCATGGAGGCAAAGCACCATACACATAAAATAAAATAACTTAAAAAAATAAGATATATATATATATATATATATATATATATATATATATATATATATATATATATATATATATATATAGTGTGTGGTTTTTAGCAACCTCTGGACCTTTTATCAAAGATAAAAGCGGAATGCTGTAATTTAAGAAACAAGTTATAGAAACCAGCAGTAACAGAACAAATGTTACTGTTTGGTTTTGTCAGATCTTAACATTTTCTACGAAGGTTGAGTATCCTTATAGAAAAGACCAGGGACCATATTTCTGATTTTCCAAATCCTTTCTTTTTAAATATTTGCATACATTGAGTGTTCTTAAATCAAAAGTCAAAGGCTTGGTGTTTTGGCTTCATTGTAGTTTGTTCCTTTGTTTGAGACGTGGTGTGGTGTAGCCTCGGCTGGCCTTGAGCTCACCGTGTACCTCAGGATAACTGGACTTCTGAAGCTTGTGCTCCTTCTCCCTAGTGCTGGGTTGTAGGTGTGCCGCATGCCTGGATGTGTGCTAGGACTGAGTGCAGGGCTTCATGCAGGCGTGCAGACCCCACCGTGGAGCCGCATCCCTGCCAGTCACATCAGTGCTCACAGAGTTGTAGACTTCAGACCATTTAGGGTTTCGGCTTAGGAGCATCCATCGTGTATGTGCTCATGTAAGATCTTTACAAGAGGGACAGAAACAGGCTCAGTTTTTGCTAAGTCTCGTTTTTCATCCCCAGAGTTAACTAATATGCTGAATTTGATACCAGTCACTTCCATTCTGCGTTTTAGACTAATGTTTTCAGTGTACTATATTACATTTTGAATGTTCCACAGTATATGGCATAAATGTATAGTATATAAATATAAATGGCTTTATAGTGCGTGACTGTATAGCTCCCTGACAGCTGTCTGAGATCCTTGCTAGTTTATATGGTTTGGGATCATTGGATCATTTACTGTCACTGCTACAGCAGTCTATGAATGTGAAATGATACAATTTGCATATCCTGTTTCTAATGGAGATTGATATTGTTTTCCACGTTAAAATGTGAATGATAGTGCTATAAGCTAGGTGTGGTAACACAGATCTGTAGTCCTAGCACTTAAAAGAAAGAGCATGGTTTTGAGGCCTCCTGAGCTACATAGCTGGATCCTATCTCAGAAGGAGAGAAAAAGAAGTGATACCTGGTGCTGTCTCTTACATGTGTCCTAGGTCATGTGTGAAAGACTCCTTAGGGAAGGAGATGGCATGGATAGCTAACCTTATGAAGGATAAAGACTACCAAATGCACTTCAGCTTCCAAGATAATGACAAATTAACTTCCAAAGTCTGTCCATTTCTCTCCCACATTCAGGACAGCATTTTCTTTGGCATCATTTGGTTTTTCAAGACTCACTGTACAGTCTCACAGGGTTTACTATGTAGGGCTGGCTGGCCTGGAACTAGCTATGTAGACCAGGATGGCCTCTAACTCAGAGAGACCATAGGCTTGCCCATTGCACCCAGAGACCTTGGGTGCTCCATTCCCTGTCTCTACCTCCAGAGCTGAGTCCCCTGGGCCTGTAGCTCTTCTTCCCCATAGCTCTTCTATGCTATTTACCTCCTGCCCCCACCCCCAACAGTCTTTTAATCTGTTTTGAATGGTTTCCTTCCTAGACTGAAGTAGAAGTTAGCTCTCTGTCTCTCTTATCATGGACGAGCATTGTCCAGCAGCATTTGGTGAAGGCTCGCTTTTACCGTTAGTCTGCAGTGCTCACTCTGCCTGGTGCTCTTCCTGAGTTGTTTAGAAACAGGCGAATCGGTGCCTTGACCTAAAGTTTTTATTTTCATTAGACTTAATGGAGCTACAAACTATGCATATACCACTTTAATTCTGTTTTTCTGCTTTTGTTTATAGGAAATTCAAGAAGTGAAGACTCCTGAACAATTAGAAGCCTTTATGCTTAAACATGGAGAAAATATTATTGATACTCTAGGAGCTGAAGTAGACAGACTTGAGAAAGAGCTGAAAGTAAGAGCTATTTGTCAAGAAATTGTTCTCTGCTAACGGTTTTTGGAGTCCTGATTCAGTGTAGACACCGTGCTAACTCTGTCAGAGTACACATGTGTGCTCTCTTTTACCCCATAGCAGTTTCACAGACAAGGATCTGATGGATTTATAAAGTTAAACTCAGTAGAGAATAATGGTTTAAACCTTTTGTGTTTTTATCACTGTTCTCCCTATTGGTATCTAAGATAGTAAAAAGTAAAGTCTTTAAGTAGAAAATAGTTTAATGTAGGGTAGTGGTGTTATAAGCCTTTAATCCCAGCACTTGGGCGGCAGAAGCAGGTGGATCTCTGTGAGTTAGAGGCCAGCCTGGTTGGTCTACAAGAGTGATTTCCAAGACAGCCAAGGCAGCACAGAGAAACCCTATCTCACCAAAAAAAAAAAAAAAAAAAAAAAAAAACTCAAGAAAACATCAGACTTTAGTCAAAGAATTAGAGAAGCTAGGATATAGAACTAACCATGCCCTTGCGTTATTCATTGTTCTGTGCTTTCTGTTTAGTTGGAGGTAATTCCGCCTTATTAGCTGTGTTACTAGTAGTACTGCTTCATCTATTAAAAGAAAAAGAATTATTTTCACTTTACATGTATGGGTATTTTGCCTACATGTGTGTATGTTTGTGTGCCACATATAGACAGTATCTGCAGAGGCCAGAAGAGGCCATCAGATGCTTTGGTACTTGGTAAAGACAGTTGTGAGCTACTATGTGGCATCTTGGAACTGAACCTGGGTCCCTTGTAAGAACAAGAAGTGCTCTTAACTACTGAGCTCTCTCCAGTCACTTACTTCACGTTTCTTGCAAAATATGGGAAGTATTAGAAGCTGTAGCTGGCGTAAAGATAGCTAGATCCCCATATATGTCTCTGTGTCCAGTCTGGGATGCGTTTGCTAGTTTTGATTAAAGAATAAGAAGTGAGTATTATTCCACTGACTCACATGGCTAACCTGAGTTTAAGAAAGAAAAAAAACAAAAAACTTAAGTTTGTTTATTTTTAAATATCACTTCATTGTAAAGAACATTCAAATAGTTGATCATATGTGTGTGCCTTAAATCCCAGCCCAGTCTACGTAGTGATTTCTGGGACAGCCAGGGTTATGTAGAGAGACCTTGTCTCTAACAAACAAACAAAAACCCAACGTGTAAGCCATTCAAACAAGCACTTGCCAAGGCCGAGTCTGTGGCTCTCAGTGAACATTGGAGTGATTACAATTCAGTTTACAAATCAGCATTCAGTTCCAAAGCTGTGGCACTTCACTGTCAGTTGCATTTTAGTTGTATGTGTGTGTGTGAGGAGGGGGTGAGGGGACTAAAGACAGACTTATTTTAAAAATGTAATCTTCACTTCTTTTTAGCACAGACTTGCCCTAGACCATATGGACTACTAAACTATATCAAGCAGTGCTAGAAACATGTTAGTTCAGATTGGTATTGTTTGCAGTGATTTTCTTTTCACTATGAAAGGGACATTGCGATTTTTAGTGCGTCCATGTTTGACATACGTGAGAACCATAAAGCACCTTTGTATTAATACATGAAGGGGCTCAGGGAGGCAGGGCTACTTCCTGTATCGTTCATAGCATACTCACATTGGTCTTTTTTCCTTATGCGTAGATTCTACTTGCTAGTGTAACAAGTGTTTTTAGTTGTTCCAGTGCAGTGATCAAGAAGAATGGGGGGCGGGGGGCAGGTTTTGTTTAGCTATGAATAATGTGGAAATATTTTTCTTTCCAGAAACGAAACCCTGAAGTTCGGCACGTAGACCTTGAGATCCTATAGATAGGATGAGTCACTCGGGACGTGGAGGTGCCTTCCTCCCCACTGAATGGGTCAGTGCCGTCCACATGCTGACTCTTTCCAGGTGGATGGGACGTGGCTTTCATGTGCTGAGTAACTGAACAGGCTGAAGGACTCAAACTCTCTCTTCTAATCATGTCTTTGTGCTTCTGTAGGGACATTGGCTGCTTAGGTCACCCACGGTCTCTCATTTCAGCCAGCCTGTGTTGAACCATGAAATCATGTTTTCTTTGTTAACATGGTACAGCGTGTCTCTGTGGACTTGAAACTTAGGTTACAACTGAAAAGTTTGGTCCACCAAAGGTCTCATCTTGAGCATTCTGGTTAAATCGCACTGCGTGGTTTTGGAACAGGCAGTGTTTTGAGGGCTGTCTTTCCTGCCCACTTGGGAAAATATTTCTGTCTACTTTGTGGTTTTGACCCGAACACTAAGAGGTGCGTCTCCTAACGTCATTCTCTAGAAGCAGACGTGCATTCCAGAAGCAACACACTTACTGAATGGAGTGGAGACATTTCCACATCTTTTAGATCATAGTAGTTGCCACTTTGTAAAACTTCTTTTCTCTCTTTTACCTTTTTTTCCATATTTGGTTTAATTTTTGTAATGTTAAAGACATAATCCTAGATGTATGACTTTTTTTAAACTGGCTTCAGTGCCATAGTGTTTATTTACTGGAAATATTTGTAAATGTTTTACCATTCTGTAATATGGACTAGAAATATTTATAACTTTACAGGCAGGATAACATTTTGTTTTAATTTATTTAAGAGAAGGCACTGCTTGTATAAGTGTGAACCGTGGGTTCCTTTGGCGTTGAGAGAAGTAAATCTCCAACCCCGAAGCGTGGGCTGTGCTGTGTGTGCGACCGATGCCCTGCGGCTCAAGTGGGCATTAGCATAGCACGCTGGCTGGAACACAGGACGAAAGCACAGAGCTCGCTGGTGACCAACGTGCCGGTGCCGAGGGCAAGAACATTCACTTTAGTAGCTGAAGACTCTGAAAAGCTGTAGCTGTCTGCCCAACAGCTCATGAGCTGTGCTGCAGTTGGTGGCTGCCCTGCTGGAGAGAGTGCTCGGCGCACAGCCCTCACACCTCTGGGAACCCAGGGTCCCCAGATTTTCTGAGACGGAAGTTCGTGTATTATAGAAAACTGTAATGTGGAAACAAAAATAAATCTCCAATTAAAGGATTTGTTACGGTAGTTTTCAATCCAGAAATGACACTTGGTGGAAAATCATGAGAATTTGTAACGTGCTTTGTGCTCCCTAGGGAGCATGCTTGTTACCCTTTGTTCGAGCCTAAGGAGGGTCTGTCTGTGGAGGTCAAGCTGGCCTGGAACTCACTACATAGAGCCTAGGCTCTCTGAAGATAGGAAATTGGAGCCAGTGGGATAGATAGGTCATTGGGTAGAGTATTGGCCACCAAGCCTTCCAACCTGAATTTGATCTCCAGGAACCACATGTGGGTACAGAAAACTGACTGCTCCACTTGTGTGGTATGGTATGCTCCCTTCCCCAAATATATGTAATAAAATTGGACTTCTTCTTAAGAAATAGCCAGTAACAGTTTCCAGTGTGCATGGGTAACACCTAGAACTGATTTCTCTTTTCTTACAGGTCAGACCCTCACTTCTTAATAACTCTGCTGACCTATCGTGCCTCACACCTGGCCTTTCATGCTTAGCATCCATCACTCCCTGCCATTGGCATATGGGAAAGAGCTAGTTGTATCCATTGAACTTAGTAAAACTCTTTTGAGATTTTCACATATTCGGGTAACAATAATTAAATCCCCAAACAGAGGTCCAGAAGTTACTCCAAATAGCACAGTTTTTAGGGCCTAAAGCGCTTGCCTGTGAAGCACGAAAGGCTTGAAGAGGCTCTTCAGACTTGTGTGTGTCCGTCAGGCTGGGTGTGCCTCCACAGCTCTGCAGTCCCAGTGCTCTTGTGACGTTGAGAGGCAGACGCAGCAGAGTCGTAGAAGCTTAAAGGCATGCTGGCTTGATGTGCACAGAGGTCAGAGGTGATCAACAAAGTGTTTCAAACAAGGTGGACTGCAAGGACCAAGACTGACCTTTACCCCCTTTCCATACATATTTGTACACTATATTCATATGAATAATACCCATATACCCTTGTGCACATACATACACACAAAAGACCTCTTCCTCATATTTCTTTGAATTGTTGAATCTGATTTGGGTTAAACATATAACCTTAAATAATAGTTTGAAAGTCTGCCTTTCTAGTTTGGTATTTTAGAGACTTTATATAAATTTGGCATGAAAGGACGCAGTGTGTCTGGAAGTATGTGTGAAACCAGGAAATAGATGACCCCATTTTTTTTTCTCTGAACTGAAGCCAAATTACAATTTTAAACCAGAGCTAATAAGATGGATTAGATAAAAGCACTCACTTGCTGCTAAGCCAGATGACTCGAGTTCAGTCGCTGGGAGATAACGTTTGTGTGTTTAAATGCTATGGACCAAAGCAAGGCTCAGATAAATAAAGAAGAACAAAGATAAGAATTTGGAAAAACTAGACCTTAGTTTTAAAGAAAGAGGCATAAATTATCCAGATTTTAAATTTCTTTTCAAAAGTTTACAGCACACCGTTAATCCCAGCACGTGGGAGGCAGAAGTAGGGGGATCTCTTGAGTTCGAGGCCAGCCTGGTCTACAGGGGGAGTTCCAGGATACCCAGAGCTACACAGAGAAACCCTGTCTAGTGAGGACAAGTGTGTGTGTATTCTAGCATGTTCGTGGAAGTCAGGATAACTATGCAGGAGTTGGTTCTGTTTCCCCCTTGTTTCTGAAGCATTGTGGTACCCCTAAAATTATGTTCACACCTTCTAACAGAATTTGTCACTCATTATCCTTGTTACATATAAATGTTCTCTTGGTTTCACAAAACCCAATAGTGGTGATGAGCATATGGCTAGGATATATCTTTTGTTTACTAAAACACAATTGCTACACATGCAAACTGCCCCTGCCTCATCGCCTAGTAGTAGGCTGGGATTACATTATGGACTTGAGCCACCAGTCGCTTTTACATGGGTTCCAGGGAGTGAAACTCAGGTTATCAGGTTCGTGGGGCATGCACTTTTACCCTGTGGGCCATCTTGGTGGCCAGGAGTAGCCATTGTCAAAGAGGTTAGTTCCTGGATGAATGCTAAAGAACCCCTGAGTTAGAATCACAATTTCTTAAAGAAGTCCTGATCCCCGTTCCCCCCACACACACTCAAATATACCCATCCCCTCAATTATCCAGAGGACAAAAGGTAAAGTTTGGGTTTGGGGTGCATGGCTTTTCAGTGCTTCTTTAATATTTTGTAGCTGGGTGATACTTTTGCTAGAAGTATCATACAGTCTAAAGAAAGGCCTACAGAGAAGCTTCAGAGAGTGGCACGGGCATTTGGAGTCTGTATTATCCTCTCAGATCACATTTGTGAAGCCTTGCTGACATTTCTCTTAAATGTGATGACCCCCAATTTGCCAAACTGTCAGAAGTCAGTGAAGCGAAGAATTGAAGGTGAAGCGCTCATTCAGAGATTGTTGCCCCTGAATCCCTCATCCTGCCTCTGAGATGGAACTTGGGAAAGCATATATATTGAAGAATTGTCTGGCTCTTTTATATTTGCAATTTTTAAATTTCATCCCTAGGCTTGGTTTTATGGAAAAAGGAACTTTTCGTTTCTATTACATTGTGTTTTGTCTGTCTGATTTGACTGACAGATTAAAAGAGTCCTGGCCTCTCAGGATCGACCTTTCCTTAATGTGATATGTAAGAGCAACGCACTTCTTAATTTGGGAGTTTCCTCCTAATAAATGAATGGTTTTTGAACATGTATGCTTTTTATCATATGCTAAAGAACTAAAATGTGTGATGTCATGTTTTACCCTAAAAATTTTGTTCACACCTTGTGACAGAATTTGTCATTCATTATCCTTGTTATAATTGTTTTCTTGGTTTCACAGAAGTTAATCGTAATTATTAGCATATGGTTAGGATATATCATATGTTTGCGAGAATGCACTGAATGTTGCAGCATTTACAGGGAACATTTTCTCAGCCCAAATACTTCCTTCACTTAGGAACAACTGATATTACCAGCATTTGGTTTGGCCTAGGAGGACTTCAAATATGTGTTTGCACATGGATTTTCTCCCTTTGTTCTACAAGGCCCGTAAAGTACTGTATACTAGTGAAGCTCTTAGACTTAAAAAGTCCTCAGCAAGCCTGCAGGGGTGGCACCCACATAAAGCTGCTGCTCACAACCATCTGTAACCCCAGTTCCAGGAGACTAGGCTTCTCCTGGCCTCTGCACACAAATGTTTCATCTCCACACATGCAAGCACTCATACATGAAAACAGAACATTTCAAAGGAAAAATTAGGAACGTTGAAATAAAGAGCGCTTAGCCAGTTCCCTGTTTTGTGTCAACTGAGAGTCCCGACATTTCCAAGAGGATGTGTGCTATGTCCATCGTAGGGTAGCTTCCCACAGCAGGGCACTGTTTACATGAACTCTAAAGGTTCAGTCCTTGGTTGCATTGGTCATGGCTTTATGTGCCCCGCAGCCACTGTGATGACTGGCCAGTTCGTGGCACAGTGCAGATAGAGCACTTCTCTTGGCAGTTCCTTCGTATGGCTCCAATGTGGTGACGTCACCCTAATCTCTTCATGGTCTGGGTATCTATAGTACACAACAGAGTAGACCCTAACCTGAGGCGGAAGTTGTACCTTTTTGTCTTGGGTTTTTTTCTATATGAAGAGACAACATGACCCAGACAGCTCTTATAAAAGAGATTGTGGGCATGCGTACAGTTTGAGAGGGTTAGCCCATGATCGTAGGAGAGCAGGAGTGGCAAGCTATGGTGTTGGGGCAGTAACTTAGAACTTTACATCCTACTCCACAGGCAGAGAGCTCCTGGGCCTGGTGTGAGCTTCTGAAACCTCAAAGCCCACCCCTCAGTGACGTACTTCCTCCAACAAGGCCACACCTTCAAATCTTATTCTGCCTTAAACAATTCACCAACTGGGGACTAAGCATGCAAATATGGAGCCCTTGGGAGCTATCCTCATTCAAGCCACTACACTTTAACCCCCATGTGTATGTATGTGTGGTGTGCAAGTTTATGTGTGCAGGTGCACACTCAAAAGGGTGTGTGTGTATGCATGTGTGCACACGTGCGTGCGCAAAGGCCTGATAATGACATTGGATGTGTTTAGTTGCTCTCTACTTACTGAGGCAGAGTCTCTTACTAAACTCAGAGCTCACTGGCTGTGGCAAGTCTAACTCTTCAGCTTGTCCCAGGGACCCTGAGTGCCGGGATTGCAGGTGTTCTTTGGGCCTGTACAGCTTTTACATGGGCGCTGGGAGTCAGAACTCCGGTCCTCACACTTGCAAGACAAGCACGTACTTTCTCCCCAGAGCCATCTCCACAGTCCAGCTTGGCTCTGACAAAATTGTATTGCCATAAATAATTAGCTTGAGGGTCATTTAAGGATACCACTAGTGTTATTTTGTACACGTAGATTTGTCATTTTGAAAATGAGACATTTGAACTCCCTTCTCTGGTTCAGAATCATGCTAAATGTTCAGGGACAGTGGACCCTAAAAACTGTTCTTGAGTCTTCAAAACTTCCTGCCCAGACTGGTAAATCATGTGATTCTGAGGGTTCATGTGGGTTTGCTCAGTGCCCACCCCAAGCATCCCCAAAAGCATTCACAAGTGAAAACAGGAAGTCAGTGTGCCCAGGGAAAAGGAGTTTCAGATTTAGAAGACATGAAGTGGTGAATGTTGTGTATGTCAGTCTGTGCCTGGAGAGCTCTCAGCATGATGAAATGCTACTGCACTGAACTGTGAGTACTGTCATCTGTGCCAATAAATCCTATTTAAAAGAAATGAACTCTCAGCCACTCCTGGCACTTTGATGGTTAGGTTGAGGTCTGTGGAACATTAAGGGGTTGGTAGTCTTACCAATGCATGCATTTGAAGAGGAAGGAATCACTTGGATGGGTCCGAGTTGATTTAGGGGCTGGAGAGATGGCTCAGGTGAAGAGCTGTGCTTCCAGAGAACCCAGATTTAGTTCCCAGCAACCACATGGCAGCTCCCAACAACCATCTATAATTCCCAGGGCATCCAATGCCTTCCTCTGACCTCTTGAAGCATTTCATGCACACGGTATACAGACATACATATAAGCAAAGCATCCACGCACATAAAATCGATCCTATTTGTCATTTATTTTGTGAGGGAGACATTTATTTGGTGTGGGTCACAACACCCACGTGGAGGGCAGAGGACAGCGTCAAACAAGGGTCTTGTTTCTGTTGCTGCCTGTATACTTCTGGCCAGGTCTCCTATCTTCACCTCCAGTCTTGCTGTAGAAGTTTGGAGAGGGCAGGTGCATACCACCACGTTTGATTTTTTATGTGCCTCCTAGGGACTGAATGTGTGTCCCCAGGCTTGCATGGCCTGCTGAGACATCTCACTGGCCTATTTTCTGTGTTCAGTAAGAACCCATGTCAAAATTTACTGAGTAGTTGTGTTTTACAAGGTGCCAGTTGGAACCTTCTAGAAGAAGGGTGGTGGTAGTCTTACTAGCTCTATGAGCTGACTCCTTCCTGATCATCTAGAGCAATGGATATGGCACACTGGTCATTTCATGTAGGAACCGAGACAGCATGTGCCTATGGCCTTTGGCTTTCTTGGGGCCTCTAAGGCCATGCAGTTGTTAGCCCATCACAGACCAGTGATGAATAGGAGATGCTAGATCCTAATCTGAGCCCACTTGGAAGCATCCTGAGCAACTCCTATAAATTAGTATGTGTTGGCTTTTCTGGATTCACTTACACTGCCTCAGCAAGCAAGTAAGAGCGTGGCCCAGAGTCCTGGATTTTTATCATCAGAACATTTATCACTCATTTTAAGAAAAAAAAAAATACTAGAACAGTGATCTCTGATCCATAGCAAAAACAAAAAGCAAACATTAAAAAACCTATCTCATTCAGAAGCTGGCCTCTTCTCTGCTTTTTCCGGCCCCCTCGTATTTCCTCAGTGTGCCCTCAGCCTACCTATACTTTCTGAAATGGGCTGCACACACCTATACTGCCTGCCTCGTTGCTTCAACTGTTTGGCCCATCACTGCCTTGTCAGTGATGCCTTTCCCAAGCCCAAACAGCAAGCCCTCTTCATCTCCCACCTCCTGCATCTCCTCCCTGGTTGGCTTTTGACCACGGCACTTCATGGTTTCCCTTTGTTGATTCCCTCCAGAATGTAAAGTTCTCGAGAGCTGCTCTGAGAATGAGAGGTACTGCCAACTGATCGAGCTGGAATAACCATCATGCTTGATGGTTGGTTCTATAGCATAGAAGAAGGTAAAACAGACACAGGCTCTGCAGGACTGCACAGGAAGGTGCCCCTGCAGATGGTCAGCAGACAGTGTAATAGTAGACCTAGCAAATCTTTTCAGCGGGTTCACACCAATTTTCACATGGTAAACTGTGTGAAGACACTCCAATATACCGGTGATGAATGTGTACTTCATTATCGTTCTGGAGGCTGGCTTTGCAGTAGATAGGACGTACCTAAAAGACAGCCATGCCCTTTGACCCAGTCTTTCCACCTCTAGAAGCATGGCTGTTAGGATTTGGATATAAAATGTCCCCCAGCCACTGTTCTCAAAAGCTGCTGTGTTGAAGGCATGCCCCCACCCTGTTGGTGCTATTGAGAGTTGATTAGACCATGGGGGCTAAATGGCTGTTAGGAGGTAGGGTCCAGTTAAAGGGGCTGAGCCATGCCTTTAAAGGGCTTGTCTGGACGCTCTCTGATGCCCTGTCTCCTGCCTGCCAAGAGGTCTGCTTCTGCACGCCTGCACGTTCTCCATCATAATAGCCCGGAAAGCCTACCACACACCAACCCCAGGCTGAAGCCTTTGAAACCATCAGCCAGAATAAACACTACCCCCATTTAAATTGTTTCTCAAGTATTTTTGTCACAATTACCAAACAGCAAGATCTAATGGGAGCCGGGCGTGGTGGTGCACGCCTTTAATCCCAGCACTCGGGAGGCAGAGGCAGGCGGATTTCTGAGTTCGAGGCCAGCCTGGTCTACAAAGTGAGTTCCAGGACAGCCAGGGCTATACAGAGAAACCCTGTCTTGAAAAAACAAAACAAAACAAAACAAAAACAAAAAACAAGAGATCTAATGGTAGACTTTTTTCAGCATGGAAAGTGAGCAGTTTAGTAGGTCAGAGTAGCTGTAAGACAGTAAAGTTGCCCTCTCTTACTTGTGGCTTGTTTTCAATGGGTTTTGTTGCTTAAAATAACCAAAAGTATTAAATGCAAAATTCCAGAAGTAGACAGTTCACATTTCAAATTATCTGCTGTTATGAGTTCATGATGACATCACTCCCCTGCCTCACCCCACTCAGGAGATGAAACTTCCCTTTGATCTCTACGTCTAACTTCTGTCTGCTCTTTAGTTGCTGAGTAACAGCTCAGCTATCACAGCGGTGGCACTATCTTGGTTCTGGTCAGGTCACCAGGTTACATAACAATGGACAGGTCCAAGGTACAAGAGTGAGGGTTGTTAAGCTGCTGTTGAGTCACATCTATAATCCTAATGTTGAGGATGCTGAGGCAGGAGGATTTCCTGCCTGTGCTCCAGTGAGAGAGAGCTCTTTTTAAAAATTTACATTGTAGTTCTCATATTAATTATTGTGATGCTGGCCTTAAAAAAATTATTGCGATGCTAAGCATCAACCCCAGAACTTATCTTATGCTAGTCACTTGCTCCACCAGTGAGCTGTATCTGGGTACTATTTTTAGCCTCTCTTTTCTTTTTTCTTTTTCCTTTTTTATAACTTCTATTGTTTGAAATTATAATTACATCATTTCCCCTTTCCCTCTCCAGTCCCTTTTAAGAATCTTCTCTTGCTCGCTCAGATCCATGACATTTTTCATTGTTTACACACACACACACACACACACACACACACACACACACACACACACATTCCTAAATACATGAATATAAACTATTCCATCTGTACAATGTTACCTGTATGTGTATACTCTCAGAGCTGGCCACTTGGTATTGGATAGCCAATCAGGGGCCTGTGCCCTGAGGAAGACATTTCTCCCACGCTTGGCACTGCCATGTAGTCTGGAGCATCCGGCTTGAGCCCCATGAACTCTCCTCCCTCCGTGTTCGAATGTCCATTGGCATCATCACTGTTCAGGTCTTCCTCAGGCATCCATGATGATGAGACTTCGTGGGTGTAGCCTCTCACATTTCTAGGAGCGACGATCTCAGTAAATTTCCCGTTCCTCTGGCTCTTACAGTGTTTCCACATCCTCTTCCTCAATGAAGGTGCAGGAATTATGTTATAGATTACCCTCACTCCCTGAGGATTGGCTTTCATGGCACCAGAAGGCACCATGCTACCTTCCAAAAGAGGGAAGCAATCAATAGCCCTACACCGCTATACAATGCCTAGCAACCACAGTGATGGCCGCCATAGGACGATACCCTAATGCTATAATAGTGGCCCACTATTGGCCGTAGCCAATAGCTCTCTAATTGATCTTAAGATCTGCTCAACAAGACAGAAGCCATTCCTGGTACTGGAAACCTAGCCAACTCCCCAGGTCTACTGAAGTCCTGGGTCTTGGAGGAGAACCTGCCACCATCACTTCACAAAACTAGCATAATTCCTGACAACATTCTAAATGTTTTTTTTTTCTTTTACTAAACAGGCATCATGTTTCATCTCAGGCTGACCTGAAACTCACTGTCCAATCTTTCATCACCCACTCCCACCCTAAGAGCTAGGATTACAGACGTAAAACATCAATAAATTCAGTTTCTTTTTAATCTCTTCCATGGGAAGCATGATGTCCGCAGAGGTCGGGATTATTTGAGATGTCCTGAGGGTCTCGGGAGATAACTCCCACAGATAGGAAAGAAGTACCAAGTCACAGTGTTCGGAAGGTTTTGTTTGCCTCACGCGTAATGCAGTGCGTATGCAGAGTGCGAGGTGGCAGAGTGGACACGTAATGCAGTGCGTATGCAGAGTGCGAGGTGGCAGAGTGGACACGTAATGCAGTGCGTATGCAGAGTGCGAGGTGGCAGAGTGGACGCGTAATGCAGTGCGTATGCAGAGTGCGAGGTGGCAGAGTGGACGCGTAATGCAGTGCGTATGCAGAGTGCGAGGTGGCAGAGTGGACGCGTAATGCAGTGCGTATGCAGAGTGCGAGGTGGCAGAGTGGTTGTGACCCAGGCAGTGCAAGGGCACATTGGCTAATGGAGCCTATTACTGCTAAGTTTTGGAACTTAGACAGGATGCCAGGAAATACTTTTAATGAATATGTATTAGTTCTTTCAGCTTTAAAATGTGCCTGAGATTTGGATTTACAGAGGTGCCTAAACAGTTCATAACACTTGATGCTCTTGCAGACGACCTGAGTTGGGTCATAGTACCCATGTTGGGTAGATTATGATACCAGTAACTCTGTCTTCGGGGATCAAATGCAGTCTTCTGGTCTACAGAGGCCCTCACCTACACGTGTGCCTATCTATACACAGCCACATACACTGACACGTTAAAGGCTCCTAGGATTCCTTTTTAAACAAAAGTATGAAGCTAAGATACATTACTCAAAATTATCCCAAGGTGGAAAAGAAATGTATCGAACATTAAACTTCTTACATATATATCTTCCACTTCTTTTTCAGATCTATAGATTCCATAAATAAAATCTCAATAAAAAAGGACAGATTTTTTTTTCTTCTGGAGATAATTAAAAACATTTTAGTGTCATAAGTCTGAGGAGTAAAGAGACCTAAATTTGAACTCCTTTTGCTTTCAGATGAGGAGCAAACCTTCCCAGAAGAGAAGACTAAAGGGGAAGTTTATTTCAAGTCTTTGAAAACTTGTTCCCCATATCATCCAACTGAAAGTCTTGCCCAGGGAACTCTACTCCTGGTACCAGACATGGTTGCTCTTCACTTGCTGGTCATGTCTGGTTAGGCGGATTCAACCTTAACCTAGAGTGTCCATTCTCAACCTGTGGGTTGTGATCTCATTGGCAAACCACTACCTGCAATAACATATACATTATGATTCATGTAAGTAGCAAAATCACAATTTTGAAGTAGCAACAAAAAAAAAACTTGGTGGTCGTGGGTCACTACAATATGAGGAAGTTTATTGAAGAGTTGTAGCATTAGGAAGGTTGAGACCCACTGCTCTAGAGGGGACGGCAGAGCACTCTTTCCTTGTTAAATAAAACAAACCACTGCTCGACGTTGAACGATTGGATACCACTGGCTATATATCTGCTGGATCTGGAGAACTGCAATGTGCTCCATTTTGGAACAACGCTGACACTGTCTACCATAGCTCTCTGTACTTAGCTTGTTTCCTTCAGAATGTGGCTTCAGGACATTGCTTAGTGCAGGCATTCTGAATTGTGATTCATCCTTGCTCAGTAAAGATATTAAATAAATAGAAAATCCGCAGGCCTGTTTTTATTATCATTTCTCTTAGTGAATTTTAGATGTAGCTTTTAGGTGGTTTGGTATTAGAAGAAAGGAAAGAAGACTGCATAGCAGTGTAAAGCTCTGCAGGCACTTATATGTGATACAGAATTTCCCGGCCTATTCCAGAAGAGAAATGGCTTCACGGATGCTTCTCACCTTATTTGTTCAGTGGAACTCACACACTGCCCAAGCCTGTCTATGGTCCTCCAAGAAGACTCCAGTTCCCTTCTCTTCTCTCAGGCCCCTGGGACATGCAGTACCCTGAAGCCTGGCCTGGTGTCACAACAGAACCACGGTGAATGCTTGCCCGTGTCTTCAGTTATAGGGTGATTCATTCAGCCAATGTCTCCAGTCCTAGTAAACTTTGCTGCGACCTGCTTGGAGGTTTTCATTCTGACATAATTCTGGAATTATCTTTTTCTTCATAAAGACAGTCATTACTATCAGAAAAGAAATCTCTAGCCTCATTATTTCATTGCTATTATAAATTATGTCTTCTGGAGACAACCTTGCCCCTCAATCGTTACTCTGTTTAGAAATCACTTGGGAGTCCTGTTAAAGGAACATTTCCAAGTTTAGTGGATGTAGAGGGAGCCTGTGTTCCCATCATGTTCTTGGCTCATGCTCTGTGCTTTCAGCACAAAGGACTAAAATTTCCGAATCTAGATATCCAGCCTGCAGGGGCAGGAGCGTCTCATCTTCCTCCGTAAATCCAGAGTCCTGTATAGATCATGATTATGGTTGCAAACCGGAAACATTGTTCTAAAGAAAAGCCATTGTGACTTCTCTCATTTAGGAAGAGTGTATGCTAGGTGTGTGTCACTGACAGAATGTGTGGTATAGACAACCTGAAATGAACATTGGTTTCGTTCACAATCTAAGAGTCTATGGTCAGCTAGTTCCGTTGGTTTTGAACCTGTGGTGACAGGCAGACTGTGGCGGTGGAAAGTCGAAGGTGAGCAACGCCACTGTGTTCTCTGTTACTTTTTTGACCAAAGGATCCTTCCCCCAATCCATAAAGCTGTAAGTAGCTTAACCCATCAAACACATATGCCCCAGGCACATTCCTAAGGGTCCAGCTCTGATCACGGACTGGGGTGCTGGGGGCCAAGCCTTCAAGGCATGAGAGTTTCTTTTTGCCGAGGGAGGCAGTTAAGATCCAAATCCCAACATGAACTCTTCCCTCCTTTATTTGGGAAATAAGGTTTCCAGAGTATGAGCATTAAAAAAAATGTCAATGGTGTTTTTAATAATTAACAAATCATTGTCTCTCTGAGACAAGATCTTGTTTTTAGAATTCCCTCGATATCCCAGGTCGGCCTCCTAGTCGTGACGCTCCTCGCTTTATCCCCTCAATCAGGAGAGTTACAAGAGTGCAGCCTGACAGCTGGCTTAAAACGTAGTCTAACAACGCGGCCGTTTTCACGGCATGTTCGGCATGTTCGGAGGCGCACCTGCTCGGCAGTTGCTGGGAGTGTTTGGGATAGTTACTTTTTAAAAAGAGACTTGATGAAATGATGGGTAGCCTCATCTTCTGAAGATAAACGTGATGTGCTCGGAAGCAGTCAAAAGTAGCCAATCCACGGCTGATGAATATGGTGGGTGAGTAAGCAGGTTATTTTCCTGTGGGAGAAAAAGAAGGAACGCTGTGATAAGATGTGTGCTGTGTGTGGCTCAGTGGTTCTTTTCATAGCCGGATCCCCAGTCATTCCATGGAAGTGATGAATTCATATAGGCTTACGGCTCAATGGGTAAAGGCACTTGCCACCAGGCCTGACAACCTGGGTCTGACCCCCAGATCCCACATGGTGAGGGGAGAGAACAGACTTCTGCAGATTGTCCTCTCACCTCCACATGTACACAGTGGTACAGAGACACCCCCTCCCAAATAAATGGATGTAAGGAAGAAACCGAAATAAGTTCATGTTCCTTCAAGGTAATTATTTTGTATAGAAATAACTCACGCCTGCTGGGAGAAGTTCCAGTGTGTTGGCTCAATCAATCTCAATATTTTATCATCTTGGCTCATTTTATGTATTCTTAGTCAATAAAAATGAACGGTGGGCTAGGGGTGGGGCACACCAGATGGAGTGCTTCCGTAACATGGACAAGGTGCTGAGTTTTAGCTCCATACATGAAACAAATATGGTGGCCCATGCCTGTAACTCCAGAGCTTGGGAGGTAGAGGCAGGAGGATCAGAAATTCAAGATCATCCTCAACTATAGCGTGAGTTCAAAGCTGGCCTGGGCTCCATGAAACGGTCTCAAAAAGTAAAGTGTATCAGCCAGGTATCACACACCTTTGATCCCAGTACTCAGGAGGAAGAGGTAGGAGGAGCTCTAGGAGTTCAAGGCCAGCCTGCTCTGCTGAGGGAGTCCCATGATAGCCAGGGCCACAAAGTTAAACTATCTACTCCCCCCCCCCCAAAAGTGTACAATGGAACTGCGTTGGTATTCACACTAAATATAAATGGTCTAAATACTTTAGCAGTAGAGATCATCAGATTGAAACAAGCTCCAGTTACATGATGTCTATAAAAACCACTGTAACTTACACCATTCAAAATGAAAGCCTGGGCGTGGTGGCACATAAAGGCAGAGGGTGAGGAGTTCAACACTAGTCCTGCTACATCGTGAGTTTGAGGCTAGCCAGGGCTATGAGAACTTGTCTCAAACCAAACCAAACCAAACCAAACCAAACCAAACCAAAAAAACAAGAACAAGAACAAAAACAAAAAACAAAACAAAACAAAACAAAACAAACAAACAAAAGACCCCAGGGGCTGGAGAGATGGCTCAAAGGTTAAGAGCACTAGCTGCTCTTCCAGAGGTCCTGAGTTCAATCCCCAGCACCCACATGGTGGCTTGTAGCCATTATAATGAGATCTGGTGCCCTCTCTGGCCTGCAGGCATAGATGCAGACAGAATGGTGTATAAATAATAAACAAATAAATCTAAAACAAAACAAATTAAAAAAACAAAACTAAACCCAACCAAACCAAAAGTCTTCTGGGGTAGGAGGTGGGTGGGGAAAAGAGAAAGGCAGAATGCATATAGCACCATCAGGAAGGATATACTTGTTAAATGATCAGCGATGAAATAACCAGCATAATAAAGCGGTCAATTCTTCAAGAGAGCAAAGTAATCCTAAATATTTATGTCTGAATGCATAATTTCAAAACACGTGGAGCAAAAGTTATGGCACTGAAAAGAGAAACAGAAAATCCCAAGACACCCATATGCAACAGTTGGTGGAATAAGCAATCAGAAAGCGTGCAGGGGACGGCATGAGCAACACAGTCACAGGCCCTCCCCTGACATCGCCAGCACCTTCCATCCCAAGGCAGCAGGCTTCTGAAGGGTGAGTGGAAAATCTGCCAATACAGACCATCTGCTTGGCTATGAAGACAAGTCTTAATGAAATTAACAGGGCTTAGATCACACCAAACATGTTCTCTAATCACAAGGAAATTGAATTAAAATCCTATAAAAGCCTGAAAAATTAAAATCCACAACAGTAGCAGCACAAAGGACAGGGATGGGAAATGGAGACTGTCACAGTGAGACAGCAGACAATTATAATTCAGACTTCAAGGGGTTAAAGAAGCCCATTGTCAGTCATAACACACAGGTGCACACGTGAACACACACACACACACACACACGCACACACACACACACACACAGCCCAACTCCCAATTTCCCTCCCTCCCTCCCTCCTTCCTTCCTTCCCTTTCTCTCTCCTTCCTTACTTCCCTTCCTCCCTCCATTCCTCCTTCCTTCTTCCCTTCCTTTATTCCTGTACTGTGGGTTGAACCTTGAGTCTTGCCCTTGCCTGGCAAGTAACTTACTACCAAGATATAACCTAACCTCGCCTTGATCTTGCCCACCTTGTTAAGGCTGCAGACCCTCCCCCCTCTCTGTCCCCCTGTCCCCAGGCCCAGCCTCCATCATAGCTCCATACACAGGAATCTCAGTGCCCTGAACGTCCTCTGACCATCTATCTACTCATCTCTGCCCTTCTCCAGATTCTCACAATCCCCAACCCATTTCCTGTCTCGGTCGTTCCGACTTTTCCAGATTGTCATAGGGTTTGAGTCAAAGAAACTTCCAAGACGGTCATCTTTATCGTGTGTATTTAAGCCCCCGACACGTCCTTTTGTGACTCAATGGCTTATTCCCATGGTTGTTCTTCACTGTTCCACTAGTTCTGTTGTTGGACGTACCACAGCTTTCATCTATTCAGCCTCAGAAGGACTGCTTGATATGTCCCAAGTTTAGGAAATTAAGAATAAAACTACCACAAACAGTTCTGTGAGTTGTTATGGGGATATAAAACTTCAGTTCCAGGGAGTTAATTATCTTGGTGATGGCTGATTGCATGGTTATCTGAGAAACTGCCAGACTGCTTTATGGAATGGAAGAACCATCTCACTTTCTTATCGGGAGTGAGTGTTCCTGATGCAACATTCTCAACTATGTTCAGTGTCCTGGAGCTCAGCTGTTCTTTGGGGATTGGGCTGGTTTTGTTTGGTTTGGGGGACATGGTCTCATGTAGCCCAGACTGGCCTTAAATTATCTGTGTAGCCAAGGCTGATCTGAAACTTCAGATCCCCCTCTGTTGACCTCCCCAATGTTGGGGTTACGGTTATGTACCATCACTCCCAGGTTATGAGGTGCTGGGGGTCAAACCCAGGGTGGTGTGAATGTTTGTCATGCACTCTACCCTCTGAGCTGTGTCTACCTGCCAGAATCTGTGTGGCAGATTTGGTAAGTTGTCAGCTAAGATATTTGGCCCAGGTTTGAAACTGAGTCACCTTCTTAGTTACCCTTTCGGATTTTGTGTATATTCTGAACAGTCACTGGTTAATATTTTCTGGCAGACTGTGATATGTTAATCTCTTGAGAATATCGTTCACAGAGCATAACATTTTAATCGTCAGCTATGAATCCTTTCTTTCACAAATAACTTTTGCTGTCAGATCTAAGGAGCCACTGCCAGGGCCAGGAGCACATAGATGTTTATGTCATCTTAGCTTTGGAGTTCCCATGCAGCTAAGGTAACTTCAGGAAGGATTGTAGGGTCTTTGCTTAGAGCATTTTTTTCCAATTTGGATGTCTAGTTGTTGCAGTACTATTGGTCAGAAAAAGTTCCTTCCCCCATTGGATTGATTCATGTCTCTGTCTTTTAGGAACTGCTATCATACTGTTTTGATTCCTGTAGCTTTACAGCACATTCCAAATGAGGTTGTATCAACAACCCAATGCCACAGCTAGACATATTTTGCCACCAAGTGAAACCTCCAGTGCCTGGAATGAGTTACATCTTGTTGAGTCATTGGCTACAGAGATCCCATGGACCTCTCCTCCCCTGAAACATCACAAGCTATTGCCAAGGCTATTGGTTACTATCCACAGCCTGACGGGAAGGCCCTATTGCTGAAGGCAACACTTATAGAGAAGTTGAGCTGGTACCAAACTCAAGCTTCACCCCTGCTGACTATCTATCATTCATGGTGCTGGCAGGTGCTTTGTATGGTACTGGAGGAGACAGGTAATCATTACTATCACCCAGCTACAAACAGTGTAATGTACAACAATGACTTGCCTGCAAAACACACTGGTGCAATAGTGGCACAAATGTTATAAGAGCAACCAACTTTAATTAGCTTTAAGGTCCACTTTATGAGATAGAACTCATACTGACACTGCTAATATGACTAATAACCCGAAACTATGGGTCTAGGGGGAAACCTATTACTGTTATTCCGCTAAACCAGTGGTTCTCAAC
Organism: Mus musculus; assembly: GCF_000001635.26. Taxonomy (NCBI): domain Eukaryota; kingdom Metazoa; phylum Chordata; class Mammalia; order Rodentia; family Muridae; genus Mus; species Mus musculus. Next base: position 67,371,940 of record NC_000071.6, read on the forward strand.
CTTCCTAATGCTGTGACCCTTTAATACAGTTCCTCATGCTCTGGTGATATAAAAGTATTTTCATTGCTACTTTGTAACAGTAATTTTGCTACTGTTATGAATTATAATGTAAATACCTGTGTTTTCCAGTGGGCCTGAGGTGACCCCTGTGAAAAAGTCATTTGACCCCCAAAGGGGGTCACACCCCGAAGGTTGAGAAGTACTGTGTTAAGGGAACATAGCAATAAACAATTTCTTTTTTTTTTAATTTTTTATTAGGTATTTAGCTCATTTACATTTCCAATGCTATACCAAAAGTCCCCCATACCCACCCACCCCCACTCCCCTACCCACCCACTCCCCCTTTTTGGCCCTGGCGTTACCCTGTACTGGGGCATATAAAGTTTGCGTGTCCAATGGGCCTCTCTTTCCAGTGATGGCCAACTAGGCCATCTTTTGATACATATGCAGCTAGAGTCAAGAGCTCCGGGGTACTAGTTAGTTCATAATGTTGTTCCACCTATAGGGTTGCAGATCCCTTTAGCTCCTTAGGTACTTTCTCTAGCTCCTCCATTGGGAGCCCTGTGATCCATCCATTAGCTGACTGTGAGCATCCACTTCTGTGTTTGCTAGGCCCCGGCATAGTCTCACAAGAGACAGCTACATCTGGGTCCTTTCGATAAAATCTTGCTAGTGTATGCAATGGTGTCAGCGTTTGGATGCTGATTATGGGGTGGATCCCTGGATATGGCAGTCTCTACATGGTCCATCCTTTCATCTCAGCTCCAAACTTTGTCTCTGTAACTCCTTCCAAGGGTGTTTTGTTCCCACTTCTAAGGAGGGGCATAGTGTCCACACTCAGTCTTCATTTTTCTTGAGTTTCATGTGTTTAGGAAATTGTATCTTATATCTTGGGTATCCTAGGTTTTGGGCTAATATCCACTTATCAGTGAGTACATATTGTGTGAGTTCCTTTGTGAATGTGTTACCTCACTCAGGATGATGCCCTCCAGGTCCATCCATTTAGCTAGGAATTTCATAAATTCATTCTTTTTAATAGCTGAGTAGTACTCCATTGTGTAGATGTACCACATTTTCTGTATCCATTCCTCTGTTGAGGGGCATCTGGGTTCTTTCCAGCTTCTGGCTATTATAAATAAGGCTGCTATGAACATAGTGGAGCATGTGTCCTTCTTACCAGTTGGGGCATCTTCTGGATATATGCCCAGGAGAGGTATTGCTGGATCCTCCGGTAGTACTATGTCCAATTTTCTGAGGAACCGCCAGACTGATTTCCAGAGTGGTTGTACAAGCCTGCAATCCCACCAACAATGGAGGAGTGTTCCTCTTTCTCCACATCCACGCCAGCATCTGCTGTCACCTGAATTTTTCATCTTAGCTATTCTGACTGGTGTGAGGTGGAATCTCAGGATTGTTTTGATTTGCATTTCCCTGATGATTAAGGATGTTGAACATTTTTTCAGGTGCTTCTCAGCCATTCGGTATTCCTCAGGTGAGAATTCTTTGTTCAGTTCTGAGCCCCATTTTTTAATGGGGTTATTTGATTTTCTGAAGTCCACCTTCTTGAGTTCTTTATATATGTTGGATATTAGTCCCCTATCTGATTTAGGATAGGTAAAGATCCTTTCCCAATCTGTTGGTGGTCTTTTTGTCTTATTGACGGTGTCTTTTGCCTTGCAGAAACTTTGGAGTTTCATTAGGTCCCATTTGTCAATTCTCGATCTTACAGCACAAGCCATTGCTGTTCTGTTCAGGAATTTTTCCCCTGTGCCCATATCTTCAAGGCTTTTCCCCACTTTCTCCTCTATAAGTTTCAGTGTCTCTAGTTTTAAGTGAAGTTCCTTGATCCACTTAGATTTGACCTTAGTACAAGGAGATAAGTATGGATCGATTCGCATTCTTCTACATGATAACAACCAGTTGTGCCAGCACCAATTGTTGAAAATGCTGTCTTTCTTCCACTGGATGGTTTTAGCTCCCCTGTCGAAGATCAAGTGACCATAGGTGTGTGGGTTCATTTCTGGGTCTTCAATTCTATTCCATTGGTCTACTTGTCTGTCTCTATACCAGTACCATGCAGTTTTTATCACAATTGCTCTGTAGTAAAGCTTTAGGTCAGGCATGGTGATTCCACCAGAGGTTCTTTTATCCTTGAGAAGAGTTTTTGCTATCCTAGGTTTTTTGTTATTCCAGATGAATTTGCAAATTGCTCCTTCTAATTCGTTGAAGAATTGAGTTGGAATTTTGATGGGGATTGCATTGAATCTGTAGATTGCTTTTGGCAAGATAGCCATTTTTACAATGGCAATAAACAATTTCTAATGGCATATTGTTAACACCCATAGATCAGCGCATCTCTCAGTTCTCATCAGAGAGGCGGCTTCTTGCAGTGGGTAGGAAATGCAAGGATTTAGCTAATGGCTGCCACTATGGCTGCCGCCGAGGGTTGGTTTTTTTTTTTTGTTTGTTTGTTTGTTTGTTTGAGACAGGGTCTGACTAAGAACTATTTTTAAGAACAAAGATGACTATGAACGGTATACGACAGTCTGACTATGAATGTTTTGGCATATGACAGTCTTAGCCATAGACCTCCACAGCAGAAACAAATAACTCACACTCCAGGTAGATGCTCTACTTACAAAGTAGGTGGGGACTGTTTATTTTTAAAGACTTTTAAATTTTATGTATGTATGTGAACATGTGTGCAAGTGACCAAAGGAGGCCAGAAGAGAGCATTGGATCCCCTGAATCTGGAGTTAATAGTTGTTTGTGAGCTGCCTGACACCTGTGCTGGGATTCGAACTCTGATCTTTTGAAAGAGCCCTTTGTGTAGCTCTGTAGACTTATGTTTTCCAATGAGTGTGTATCACTTTTCAAATATAATAGTTTTATTAATCCTTTAAGGATTTTATATATGTATACAATATATTTTGATCACATTAACTCCCTACTCTACCCCCTACCTCCCCCCCTACCTCTCCCCTTACCCTACCCCCCCTACTCCACACCCCCACTCTTCCCAAATCCCCACCCATCTTAACCTCTCACCCCATCTCTCAGAGTTTTCTAGGCCATAAAATAAGCTGTAACCAGTGTAACTACTGCCTGTTATTGTGTGCTAAGTCACCCTTGTACTAGTTACGGGCTGTTTATGGAAGAAACGGACCCTAGCCTGGCACCAAGACTTGTGTCCCTGGTTCACCAAGACCTGACATTTCAGGGGTCATTTGATTTTCTCCAAGCAGAGGCCTCAGGGTTGATCCCGAGTAGAGATGGTTAAAAGGTATCCTTCCTGTGCATTCTGTAGTTACAGGACGCTCCCTGACTCCTGCCCATCTTATTCCTGGTTCACATCTGGATCCACAGGATCAGGGCCAGGCAGTGACCACTTGCACAGTAGTTTAGAAGAAAACGATAATAATAAAAGAATTAGATCATTGTACGGTTGTTTGTAAGATTATTGTATGGTTGTTGGTAATATATATTTACATGTCAAAGATCACACACACACACACACACACACACACACACACACACGAGTGACGTGATTTTAAATTTTAAATGGTCAGCATTTTCCTGGTTAGGTACTAACTACTTAGGCAGAGGAGACATCTGCTCAGAGAACAGATACCATGGGCCAAGGTGAAAGCTCAAACAAGTCATCTGCTTTTCTGATGGAAGGAGGGAAGAAAGCCGATCCAGGAAGAGCAGGCAGGAAGTGGCTTCAGTGGGCACCTGTTGGCAGTATAAATGGGTAAGTTGTCTGGCTAAAAAAAATGACAAGGATGCTTCTAGCACTGAACAAAAACTTTGTGTTTTTGGTTGTTTTTGTTTTGTTTTGTCTTTTGAGACAGGGTTTCTCTGAACTCACTCTATAGACCATGCTGACCTTAAACTCAGAAATCCACCTGCCTCTGCCTCCCAAGTGCTGGGATTAAAGGTGTGTGCCACCACTGCCCGGCAGGGTGCCACTTTTTAATACTAGTGATTCTCTGAGATTGGGGCATGGCATAGTTTTGAGATGGTCTGTATATTAGAGTTTAGGATTTTGGGGGAATCCCCAAATTGCTTCCTCTTGATTACTGCACACTGCTGTTTATGAGTAGAGTTTCTGTTTATGGAGTCTCAGCCATAACTTTCTGATAACCTTGTTCTAGATGGCTGTGTGGGCAGAGCATTGTAATTTTCTAGAACACTATCTCTTGCTGCAATGCATCCCTGTACTATGTGGAAGTACTTTACTTATTTATTTATATGAGTACACTGTCTTCAGACACACCAGAAGAGGGCATCAAATCCCATTACAGACGGTTGTGAGCTACCATGTGGTTGATGGGAATTGAACTCAGGACCTCTAGAAGAGCAGTCAGTGCTCTTAACCGCTGAGCCATCTCTCCAGCTTGTGTTGGGAGAAATTAAATGCCATAGGATAATGCCCAAGGAAAAGAGCTCGTGGCTGTGGTAAGCATTTGGCTAGTGCATGTATAGTCATGGGTTCAAGCCCCAGAGTGAAGAAATGGCTCTGTGAAGAGAAGGCTCTGGTAGCACTCCTTTTTTTTTTTCCATTTTTTATTAGGTATTTAGCTCATTTACATTTCGAATGCTATACCAAAAGTCCCCCATATCCACCCACCCCAACTCCCCTGCCCACCCACTCCCCCTTTTTGGCCCTGGTGTTCCCCTGTACTGGGGCATATAAAGTTTGCAAGTCCAATGGGCCTCTCTTTCCAGTGATGGCTGACTAGGCCATCTTTTGATATATATGCAGCTAGAGTCAAGAGCTCCGGGGTACTGGTTAGTTCATAATGTTGTTCCACCTGTAGGGTTGCAGATCCCTTTAGCTCCTTGGCTACTTTCTCTAGCTCCTCCATTGGGAGCCCTATGATCCATCCATTAGCTGACTGTGAGCATCCACTTCTGTGTTTGCTAGGCCCCGGCATAGTCTCACAAGAGACAGCTACATCTGGGTCCTTTCAATAAAATCTTGCTAGTGTATGCAATGGGTAGCACTCCTAATACGGGGACTACTGAGTAAGTCTTTAAGAAACCTCAGAAGTTCTTGAAAAACCCAGTATATTCTTTCATGTAGGAAAAGGGGCTTGACCTTCAAAGTTAGAATTAGTTTCATAGTATCTGTGAAATCAGACTAACCTTCCACTTGTATAGTAAACCAGCCCCGAGACCCTCAGCAGCTGGAACCAGAGCTATTTCTCTTCCTGAAGTTGCTTCCTCTCTAGCTTCTCAGAAGACAGGGGCTGGCTCAGGCCTTGCTCCATTGCAAGGCTCTCAGCTAGGCGGGCCTCAGTGGGGAGGGCTCAGACCCACCACCTCCCAGGCAGGTTCCTAGGTCTACCATATGGCTCAGACTCTCCTCCTCACCACAAACACAGGTACAGAAGCCTGGAGTGAATCATGACTGACAAGCCGGACTCACAGGAAGAAGCTGTACTAATAGCCGGAGATGTTTTTGTGAGTGGCTTAAGGGTTGAGGGTAGGGAGCAGGGAAGATGGAGGAGGGATCTCATTTCTGACGTTAGCTTAGGGGTCTGACGACTACAACTTATGACCTAGAAAGCATTTGAATACACGCAAGAGGAAGCACAATAAATAAATCCATGCAGACAGATACAAAGAACAGAAGGAAGTGGCTGCTAGTGATAGCGTTCAAGCATTCCAGACAAGTGGGTGAAGGGAACTGCAGTTGAAATACAGCCTTGGGCTTCCTGGGAGCCAAGGGAAACTGGGAGATACTCGGGAGACTGTGAGTTAGCTCATCCTTAGGGACTGGGCTGGATTGTTTTACATATGTTCAGCTGGTGTACAGCTTAGTACATAGCATGGATTCGGGAGGTTCTATGATTTTTTGAGTCTTGCTTTCTTATGTCATAGCAATATATCTTTTAATTAAAAAAAAAATATTTATTTATTTGTTTGGACACACCAGAAGAGGGCATAGGATTCCATTACAGGTGGTTGTGAGCCGCCATGTGGTTGCTGGGAATTGAAGTCAGAACCTCTGGAAGAGTAATCCGTGCTCTTAATCACTGAGCCATCTCTCCAGCTCATTTTTTTTTTAAATTTTTTTTTATTTAGTTAGAAGATTGCTACTTTTCTTCCTGTGTAATTTTCTGGTTGAGTGTTAATGATGCTTGGAAAAAAATAGCTTTTTTCCAACTTTTCACCAGTGTTAGACACTTTCCTTACATAGGCCTCCAAAGATTCTGGGGGCTCCCAGGAATTCTCCACTTAGGTTTCCTTAAGGAAAAAGGTGGGCTAGGAGAGGCCCCAGTCTTCATGAGTTTTTACCTCTCATATTCTACACAATATGTGTCTAGTTTGGGCTTGATGTTCTTCTGTAGTTTCAGAAAGAAACACCTACTCAAAAGATATTAGAACCCAAAAGGCAATGAGCAAAAAATGATAAGTCCCATAATCAACGCAACTCCTTGGTTTTGTAATTGAGTTGAGCGTGCCTCTTCGTTGCTAGATAAAAGAGAATCATCACACATGAATATACATAAGTAATCAGACACACACAGTGCAGTCAGACACACCACCACCACACACACGGACATACATAGATTGTACACACACACAGAGTTCACTCAGACACACCACCACCCACACAGACACACACAGATGGCAGGCATACATACAATGGAGTCAGACACCCCCCCCACACACACAGAGATTGCAGACACACATAAATACCACCACACACAGAGACCCACAAACAGATTGCACACACACACAGTTCAGTCAGACATACCACCAAACACACAGACACAGATTGTAGAGACACACACACAATGCAGGCAAACCACCACACACAGGCACACACAGATTGCAGTGCAGACACATACACAGTGTAGTCAGACACACCACTACATACAGACACACATTCACATAGACATACTAATATATACCAACACACACACAAATATATACACACATTCAATACACAGAAACATTGTCACTCTGAGACACTGACACACAAAGGCACACACATACTTAAGACAGACACACATTCACACATATAAACACATAGACATACTCACATACAGATATATACAACCATGTAAGACACAGGAGCATACACATAGGTACACTCATACACATTTACATACACAGACCACAGATACATTCACACACTGGCACACACCACACAAGACCCAGACACACACATTCACACACATAAACACTCTCGTATACAACACAGAAACACACACACACAATCATATACAGACATACACCCACACAAACACACATTCTGTAACATACACATTCTCACACACAGACACATAAGCAGTCATACACAGGCACACAAATACACACATTCACACATAAACACAGAAACAGTACCACAAAGACAGACTAGAAAACACAGAAGATATTCTTATTGCTCGCACCCTCCCCACACCCCCCCCTTTAGCAAGATGTGAGTTTTTCCGATAGGATCTGAAGGCAAGTGAAAAGTGCTTTAAGCCTCACTGTTAAGACGAAACATGATCAACAGAACGCCAGCTGGATAGCTACAACGCCCTCTGTTTAGTTACAACCTTTTAACTCTTCCATCTCCTTCCCATTCTAGTCCACCGGCATTAGTCACGCTGTTTTGAGGCAGGGACTCGTTTAGCACAGGCTATCCTTGAACTCGACATGTGGGTGTGGATGATGTTGAGCTTCGGATCCTCCTGCCTCCACCTCCTGAGAGATGGGATTGCGGGGATGTAGTACGAAGCCCAGTTTACGCAGTTCTGGAGCTCAAACCCAGGGCTCCCTGCATGCCAATCTAGTGTTGTCCCCCCGCCCACCCCCCAGCCCTTCATTAGTGGTCTTTCTTCTTCTTCTTTCTTCTTCTTCTTCTTCTTCTTCTTCTTCTTCTTCTTCTTCTTCTTCTTCTTCTTCTTCTTCTTCTTCTTCTTCTTCTTCTTCTTTTCTTCTTCTCCTTCTCCTTCTCCTTCTCCTTCTCCTTCTCCTTCTCCTTCTCCTTCTTCTTCTTTCTTCTTTTTTGTTTTGTTTTTTTGAGACAGGGTTTTTCTGTGTAGCCCTGGCTGTCCTGGAACTCACTCTGTAGACTAAGGCTGGCCTCGAACTCAGAAATCCACCTGCCTCTGCCTCCCAAGTGCTGGGATTAAAGGCATGTACCACCACGCCCGGCCATTAGTGGTATTCTTAAACAGTCTTGTGTTTTGATAAATATTAATTTTTTTACAAAACAAATAAACAAACAAAAACAGGGAAGGGAGATGCCGTGAAATAAATCAATTCATTCTTTCATATATATGTGTGTGTGTGTGTGCGTGTGCGTGTGCGTGTGCGTGTGTGTGTGTGAGAGGGAGAGAGAGAGAGAGAGAGAGAGCAAGGATGAATGTTTACATCAAAGCTGTAGCTTCAAACCATGATTTAACCCAATTTGTTAAAAAGTGACAACTGTTAAGTACAAGAATTAAGATACTTTATTCCTGACACGCTTTATCCCACCCTACTTATTTAATCAAAGTAGCAGCCCCACCCCCATCCCGGGTTTCCGTATCAACTTTCCGTCCTTGCATTTTTAATTGACAAAACAGTGCAAGCCTGGTGTTTGGTGTGAATGCAACCTGTGCGTGTGCTCTGTGTCTGTGGAGAGCAGAGGTCAACTGTGGAATGTCACTCCTCAAATGTGGGCCATCTGGTTTTGAGAAAGGGTCTCTCGGTGACTTGGAGCTTTCCAAGTAGACTGGGCTGGCCAGCAAGCCTCTGGGGATCTCCTGCCTTTGCCTCCCTAGTGCTGAGATTACAAGCATATCCTTCACGCTTTGGCTTTAAAAGCATTTTACTTTAAAACATTGTGTGTGTACGAACGTGTTCATGAGTAGATATATGAAAGTGAGTACTGTGCCCAGAGGTCAGGAGAGCGGCTCAGAGCTCGTGGAGCTGGAGTTACGGCGTGAGGGTGTGGTCGGACATGGATGCTGGGAACCAAACTTGGGTCCTCCACTGGAGTAGCATGTGCTCTTGATCTTCCAGAGCTCACGGCCTGACCTCTTATGTATGTTCTGGGGACTGACCTCAGCTTCTCAGTACTTTATCTGTTGAGCCCAAATTTATTGCTTGGGGATGGGAGTGGTATCAGCAGAGAATTTTACTGTGTGGTCCAGGCTGTATTGAATTTTCAGCAACCCCTGCCCCGCCTCAGCTTTCTGAGCACTGAGATTACGGGGAGAATTCTTTTAATTCAGACTTCAAAACCCAGTGTATTAAAAAATATATTTAAGAGATTTGACAAAAGGATTAACAAAAAAATTATCCCACTCTTCAAACTGTCATTATCACAAGTTTACAAGCCAGTCTCACAAACTCGACTCCTGCATTTAAGTAAAGGAAAGACAATTGTAAGTCACAGTATTTTGTTTTATCGGTTACACTACTGAAAACAGGTTCTCTAGTCTGTTCACACGGACTGTGTCATCTTGGTACTTTACAAGACCAACTGAAGTGATCCCATCCCAACAACACGGAGGGAAACATTAAGATGTGGTACATGTGGGAAGAGAAAATTCAGAACTTTGAAGATGGAGAACAAACTTAAAATGCAGTTAAACAATAACTATTGACGGTGGTGTTTTTAATTCTTGAAAAGTTTAAATTAGAAAAAAATTTTAAATGTGTATTTGCATGTGTCTGTGCATGTGTGGGTACCCAAGGAGGCCAGAAAAAGGCCTCGGATTCCCCTCGAACTTCAGTTAACGGGGTGGGGGTGGGGCGTGGGGGGATGAGCCACTTGATTAGGGTGCTGGGAACCAAATTCAGGTCCTTTGCAAGAGCAGCATGCACTCTTAACAGCTGAGCAGGCTCTCCAGTTCTGCCCCACCCACGTCCCCTAAACGCAGGGGAGATCATCATGTCATTTGGTATATTTCTTAACATCAAGGCCAATTCTTACATTGGCCTCTGGGTATGAACATAAGACTGCCTATGAACACCAACCTCATCAATATTCATGAATCTCATCAATATTCATGAGCCTCAGCCTTGGGGGTCACAGACAAAGTTGCATTCTTGCTGGGTCATGCAGAGCTGGGGAGACTTCTAGGAATGGATTGTTTAGTCAATCTCATGATCACACCATCAGACTTGAAAGTCTTTTTAAGATTTATTTATTCTGCCTGCATATAGACCTGCAGTTCAGAAAAGGGAACCAGATGGTTGTGAGCCACCATGTGGTTGCCGGGATTTGAACTTAGGACCTCTGGAAGAGCAGTCTGTGCTCTCAACCTCTGAGCCATCTCTCGAGCTCAAGTCTTTGAGGACCGCCTGAGAGGACAAAAGCATCAGTGTGGAGTTAGACTCCTGCATCTGCACTCTGGAGCCTCTCCACAGCCTCCACGTCCACAGAGCGGCGACATTAGAGCTTCCCCATGGGCTGAATGAAGGGATGGCCATAGAACGCCTAACTAGCGAGCCACAACCGTCAACTACTCAAATGATGAAGGACCAAGCGGCTCTCAGGACCTCAAGGAAGTGGAGCAGAAATCTTTCAGGCACTGGCCTCACCCACAGATCTGCGTTCGTGTCTTCTCCTCGGCCTCACTGTGTTGGGGGAGGGGGTTGGCTGGACATGGTGGAGTGTTCACACTGTGAGGTTTCCAGTGTGCTCAATTAGAGAAACCTCACATTTCATATCTCCTGTGAGATGGGAAGGAAAGGGGGGTTGCGATATGATCCTCCAATCTGGCTCCTTCCTCGCCATGTTCCTCGGATGTCATGATCACATTTCCTAGCAGGAAGGAGCCCTCTACAATTTCAGCCCCACAGCTGCCAACGCCCTCCCTGCTCTGACTGGCCAGTGTGAGTCTGGAGGAACTTCAGGCCACTCTGCTCTTACCCTTTACTGAAGTCTCAGAAGTTCTCTGCAGCTGCTGGCTGACCACCGGGCGTGGTATCACTAAGTCTGCCTGGGTGAATTCTGACCAACAGATCTTAAAATGGAGAGCGAAAGGAAGAGGGGGAGAAATGGACCCAGCCAGCATTTGGAATTCACCAATCCGTGAAGGAAAGATGCTTTAACTGACAGTGCTACGTGAATGCTGGTCAAACTGTCTTTGACACTCACAGCCTTTTATGACCAATTCCTCCCTTCTCAGTACAACTTCACCTTTGGAAACAAGGTGCCCAGTGGAACCTGGGATTTTCTTATCATTAATAGATCCTTATCATTTTTTCCCTAACAGTTAAGTAGCCATTGGCTTACACTACAGTTCGCTAGGAACTAAGTATACCACGTCTCAGGCGTCTCAGGCTTTGGACAAATGTACTGTATGAGCGTATAACCAGGTTCCAAGGGACCATATTACATTGGGCTTCTTAATTAGGTCCACAGTGTACCAAGAAGCACTCTAAGTGGTGCCTGTCTGCAATTGTGTCTCTCCTGGGCATTACATAGAAGCGAAGTTGTAGAATAGCTGTTTGTGTGCACGTGTGTTGTCCACTCTGTTCACTTACTGTAGTTCATCCGGGTCATGCTGTGCTCTCTGCACTCTGACCCTCGATGACCGCATAGTCCAACATGAGGAACACGTTTTCTCACCATGTAGGGATTCGTATGGCTTCACTTTTCACCGCTGTATACACAGCCTACGAACACCTGTGAACCTAGTTTGATTTTTCTTGGGTTCTGGGGTGCTTCCTCTCACCTTGAGGTGATCTAGACTCATCAAGGCATCTAGGTTCTGGGTGTGTCTGTGAGGGGAGCTCTGAGCTCCTTCCAAGGGCTAGGGTTTAGGATCCCACTTCTTCCTGCAGGAGCTAAATATCCTGTTGTCCTGTGTCTAAGGCTATTCTTCCTCTATGGAACCATTTTAACACCTCGGTTAATTATCATAAATGTAGCTCTCACTGTGGCCTTTCCATTCCCACGAATGGCAGTTAGCCTGGCAGCAGCAGTCTGCTACTTACAGGCCAGAGCTGTTAGCACTGCACGCTAACAGCCCACTCCTTCACTACAGGGTAGCTCTCCATCGTTCAAGCATACAGTTTCCTATTTTATAGTCTGCAGTGATTGAACTTGGAATTTATTTTGTTAAAGTTTCAAGAACAGTATTCTTCCGATGCTACTATAAGGGGAATCGCTTACTTTTCTTCTTAGACTGGTTCTTGCTCGTGCATAGAAATGACTGGTATTTGTACTAGATTTTGAAGCCTGTAACCTAGCTATTTCAATCAGGTTTATGCTGGACATACCTTGTTATATTCAATCCTTTCAGAGACTGAGTAACTTTCATTCAACTTGAACTGAGAACTCTAATTCTAACCAAAATTATTTGGACTGAAGCACTTTTTGTTAAGACAAAAAAATTGGCCCTTCCGCTCGACTCGAGACTCGAGCCCCGGGCTACCTTGCCAGCAGAGTCTTGCCCAACACCCGCAAGGGTCCACACGGGACTCCCCACGGGACCCTAAGACCTCTGGTGAGTGGATCACAGTGCCTGCCCCAATCCAATCGCGCGGAACTCGAGACTGCGGTACATAGGGAAGCAGGCTACCCGGGCCTGATCTGGGGCACAAGTCCCTTCCTCTCGACTCGTGACTCGAGCCCCGGGCTACCTTGCCAGCAGAGTCTTGCCCAACACCCGCAAGGGTCCACACAGGACTCCCCACGGGACCCTAAGACCTCTGGTGAGTGGATCACAGTGCCTGCCCCAATCCAATCGCGCGGAACTCGAGACTGCGGTACATAGGGAAGCAGGCTACCCGGGCCTGATCTGGGGCACAAGTCCCTTCCGCTCGACTCGAGACTCGAGCCCCGGGCTACCTTGCCAGCAGAGTCTTGCCCAACACCCGCAAGGGTCCACACGGGACTCCCCACGGGACCCTAAGACCTCTGGTGAGTGGATCACAGTGCCTGCCCCAATCCAATCGCGCGGAACTTGAGACTGCGGTACATAGGGAAGCAGGCTACCCGGGCTTGATCTGGGGCACAAACCCCTTCCACTCCACTCGAGCCCCGGCTACCTTGCCAGCTGAGTCGCCTGACACCCGCAAGGGCCCACACAGGATTCCACACGTGATCCTAAGACCTCTAGTGAGTGGAACACAACTTCTGCCAGGAGTCTGGTTCGAACACCAGATATCTGGGTACCTGCCTTGCAAGAAGAGAGCTTGCCTGCAGAGAATACTCTGCCCACTGAAACTAAGGAGAGTGCTACCCTCCAGGTCTGCTCATAGAGGCTAACAGAGTCACCTGAAGAACAAGCTCTTAACAGTGACAACTAAAACAGCTAGCTTCAGAGATTACCAGATGGCGAAAGGCAAACGTAAGAATCCTACTAACAGAAATCAAGACCACTCACCATCATCAGAACGCAGCACTCCCACCCCACCTAGTCCTGGGCACCCCAACACAACCGAAAATCTAGACCCAGATTTAAAAACATTTCTCATGATGATGATAGAGGACATCAAGAAGGACTTTCATAAGTCACTTAAAGATTTACAGGAGAGCACTGCTAAAGAGTTACAGGCTCTTGAAGAAAAGCAGGAAAACACAGCCAAACAGGTGATGGAAATGAACAAAACCATACTAGAACTAAAAGGGGAAGTAGACACAATAAAGAAAACCCAAAGCGAGGCAACGCTGGAGATAGAAACCCTAGGAAAGAGATCTGGAACCATAGATGCGAGCATCAGCAACAGAATACAAGAAATGGAAGAGAGAATCTCAGGTGCAGAAGATTCCATAGAGAACATCGACACAACAGTCAAAGAAAATACAAAATGCAAAAGAATCCTAACTCAAAACATCCAGGTAATCCAGGACACAATGAGAAGACCAAACCTACGGATAATAGGAATTGATGAGAATGAAGATTTTCAACTTAAAGGGCCAGCTAATATCTTCAACAAAATAATAGAAGAAAACTTCCCAAACATAAAAACAGAGATGCCCATGATCATACAAGAAGCATACAGAACTCCAAATAGACTGGACCAGAAAAGAAATTCCTCCCGACACATAATAATCAGAACAACAAATGCACTAAATAAAGATAGAATATTAAAAGCAGTAAGGGAGAAAGGTCAAGTAACATATAAAGGAAGGCCTATCAGAATTACACCAGACTTTTCACCAGAGACTATGAAAGCCAGAAGAGCCTGGACAGATGTTATACAGACACTAAGAGAACACAAATGCCAGCCCAGGCTACTATACCCGGCCAAACTCTCAATTACCATAGATGGAGAAACCAAAGTATTCCACGACAAAACCAAGTTCACACAATATCTTTCCACGAATCCAGCCCTTCAAAGGATAATAACAGAAAAGAAGCAATACAAGGACGGAAATCACGCCCTAGAACAACCAAGAAAGTAATCATTCAACAAACCAAAAAGAAGACAGCCACAAGAACAGAATGCCAACTCTAACAACAAAAATAAAAGGGAGCAACAATTACTTTTCCTTAATATCTCTTAATATCAATGGACTCAATTCCCCAATAAAAAGACATAGACTAACAGACTGGCTACACAAACAGGACCCAACATTCTGCTGCTTACAGGAAACCCATCTCAGGGAAAAAGACAGACACTACCTCAGAGTGAAAGGCTGGAAAACAATTTTCCAAGCAAATGGACTGAAGAAACAAGCTGGAGTAGCCATTTTAATATCGGATAAAATCGACTTCCAACCCAAAGTTATCAAAAAAGACAAGGAGGGACACTTCATACTCATCAAAGGTAAAATCCTCCAAGAGGAACTCTCAATTCTGAATATCTACGCACCAAATGCAAGGGCAGCCACATTCATTAGAGACACTTTAGTAAAGCTCAAAGCATACATTGCACCTCACACAATAATAGTGGGAGACTTCAACACACCACTTTCTTCAAAGGACAGATCGTGGAAACAGAAACTAAACAGGGACACAGTGAAACTAACAGAAGTTATGAAACAAATGGACCTGACAGATATCTACAGAACATTTTATCCTAAAACAAAAGGATATACCTTCTTCTCAGCACCTCACGGGACCTTCTCCAAAATTGACCATATAATTGGTCACAAAACAGGCCTCAATAGATACAAAAATATTGAAATTGTCCCATGTATCCTATCAGACCACCATGGCCTAAGACTGATCTTCAATAACAACATAAATAATGGAAAGCCAACATTCACGTGGAAACTGAATAACACTCTTCTCAATGATACCTTGGTCAAGGAAGGAATAAAGAAAGAAATTAAAGACTTTTTAGAGTTTAATGAAAATGAAGCCACAACGTACCCAAACCTATGGGACACAATGAAAGCATTTCTAAGAGGGAAACTCATAGCGCTGAGTGCCTCCAAGAAGAAACGGGAGACAGCACATACTAGCAGCTTGACAACACATCTAAAAGCCCTAGAAAAAAAGGAAGCAAATTCACCCAAGAGGAGTAGACGGCAGGAAATAATCAAACTCAGGGGTGAAATCAACCAAGTGGAAACAAGAAGAACTATTCAAAGAATTAACCAAACGAGGAGTTGGTTCTTTGAGAAAATCAACAAGATAGATAAACCCTTAGCTAGACTCACTAAAGGGCACAGGGACAAAATCCTAATTAACAAAATCAGAAATGAAAAGGGAGACATAACAACAAATCCTGAAGAAATCCAAAACACCATCAGATCCTTCTACAAAAGGCTATACTCAACAAAACTGGAAAACCTGGACGAAATGGACAAATTTCTGGACAGATACCAGGTACCAAAGTTGAATCAGGATCAAGTTGACCATCTAAACAGTCCCATATCACCTAAAGAAATAGAAGCAGTTATTAATAGTCTCCCAACCAAAAAAAGCCCAGGACCAGATGGGTTTAGTGCAGAGTTCTATCAGACCTTCAAAGAAGATCTAATTCCAATTCTGCACAAACTATTTCACAAAATAGAAGTAGAAGGTACTCTACCCAACTCATTTTATGAAGCCACTATTACTCTGATACCTAAACCACAGAAAGATCCAACAAAGATAGAGAACTTCAGACCAATTTCTCTTATGAATATCGATGCAAAAATCCTCAATAAAATTCTCGCTAACCGAATCCAAGAACACATTAAAGCAATCATCCATCCTGACCAAGTAGGTTTTATTCCAGGGATGCAGGGATGGTTTAATATACGAAAATCCATCAATGTAATCCATTATATAAACAAACTCAAAGACAAAAACCACATGATCATCTCGTTAGATGCAGAAAAAGCATTTGACAAGATCCAACACCCATTCATGATAAAAGTTTTGGAAAGATCAGGAATTCAAGGCCCATACCTAAACATGATAAAAGCAATCTACAGCAAACCAGTAGCCAACATCAAAGTAAATGGAGAGAAGCTGGAAGCAATCCCACTAAAATCAGGGACTAGACAAGGCTGCCCACTTTCTCCCTACCTTTAAAACATAGTACTTGAAGTATTAGCCAGAGCAATTCGACAACAAAAGGAGATCAAGGGGATACAAATTGGAAAAGAGGAAGTCAAAATATCACTTTTTGCAGATGATATGATAGTATATATAAGTGACCCTAAAAATTCTACCAGAGAACTCCTAAACCTGATAAACAGCTTCGGTGAAGTAGCTGGATATAAAATAAACTCAAACAAGTCAATGGCCTTTCTCTATACAAAGAATAAACAGGCTGAGAAAGAAATTAGGGAAACAACACCCTTCTCAATAGTCACAAATAATATAAAATATCTTGGCATGACTCTAACTAAGGAGGTGAAAGATCTGTATGATAAAAACTTCAAATCTCTGAAGAAAGAAATTAAAGAAGATCTCAGAAGATGGAAAGATCTCCCATGCTCATGGATTGGCAGGATCAACATTGTAAAAATGGCTATCTTGCCAAAAGCAATCTACAGATTCAATGCAATCCCCATCAAAATTCCAACTCAATTCTTCAACGAATTGGAAGGAGCAATTTGCAAATTTGTCTGGAATAACAAAAAACCTAGGATAGCAAAAAGTCTTCTCAAGGATAAAAGAACTTCTGGCGGAATCACCATGCCAGACCTAAAGCTTTACTACAGAGCAATTGTGATAAAAACTGCATGGTACTGGTATAGAGACAGACAAGTAGACCAATGGAATAGAATTGAAGATCCAGAAATGAACCCACACACCTATGGTCACTTGATCTTCGACAAGGGAGCTAAAACCATCCAGTGGAAGAAAGACAGCATTTTCAACAATTGGTGCTGGCACAACTGGTTGTTATCGTGTAGAAGAATGCGAATCGATCCATACTTATCTCCTTGTACTAAGGTCAAATCTAAGTGGATCAAGGAACTTCACATAAAACCAGAGACACTGAAACTTATAGAGGAGAAAGTGGGGAAAAGCCTTGAAGATATGGGCACAGGGGAAAAATTCCTGAACAGAACAGCAATGGCTTGTGCTGTAAGATCGAGAATCGACAAATGGGACCTAATGAAACTCCAAAGTTTCTGCAAGGCAAAAGACACCGTCAATAAGACAAAAAGACCACCAACAGATTGGGAAAGGATCTTTACCTATCCTAAATCAGATAGGGGACTAATATCCAACATATATAAAGAACTCAAGAAGGTGGACTTCAGAAAATCAAATAACCCCATTAAAAAATGGGGCTCAGAACTGAACAAAGAATTCTCACCTGAGGAATACCGAATGGCAGAGAAGCACTTGAAAAAATGTTCAACATCCTTAATCATCAGGGAAATGCAAATCAAAACAACCCTGAGATTCCACCTCACACCAGTCAGAATGGCTAAGATCAAAAATTCAGGTGACAGCAGATGCTGGCGAGGATGTGGAGAAAGAGGAACACTCCTCCATTGTTGGTGGGAGTGCAGGCTTGTACAACCACTCTGGAAATCAGTCTGGCGGTTCCTCAGAAAACTGGACATAGTACTACCGGAGGATCCAGCAATACCTCTCCTGGGCATATATCCAGAAGATGCCCCAACAGGTAAGAAGGACACATGCTCCACTATGTTCATAGCAGCCTTATTTATAATAGCCAGAAGCTGGAAAGAACCTAGATGCCCCTCAACAGAGGAATGGATACAGAAAATGTGCTACATCTACACAATGGAGTACTACTCAGCTATTAAAAAGAATGAATTTATGAAATTCCTAGCCAAATGGATGGACCTGGAGGGCATCATCCTGAGTGAGGTAACACATTCACAAAGAAACTCACACAATATGTATTCACTGATAAGTGGATATTAGCCCCAAACCTAGGATACCCAAGATATAAGATATAATTTGCTAAACACATGAAACTCAAGGAGAATGAAGACTGAAGTGTGGACACTATGCCCCTCCTTAGATTTGGGAACAAAACACCCATGGAAGGAGTTACAGAGATGGAGTTTGGAGCTGAGATGAAAGGATGGACCATGTAGAGACTGCCATAGCCAGGGATCCACCCCATAATCAGCATCCAAACGCTGACACCATTGCATACACTAGCAAGATTTTATTGAAAGGACCCAGATGTAGCTGTCTCTTGTGAGACTATGCCGGGGCCCAGCAAACACAGAAGTGGATGCTCACAGTCAGCTAATGGATGGATCATAGGGCTCCCAATGGAGGAGCTAGAGAAAGTAGCCAAGGAGCTAAAGGGATCTGCAACCCTATAGGTGGAACAACATTATGAGCTAACCAGTACCCCGGAGCTCTTGACTCTAGCTGCATATATATCAAAAGATGGCCTAGTCGGCCATCACTGGAAAGAGAGGCCCATTGGACTTGCAAACTTTATATGCCCCAGTACAGGGGAATACCAGGGCCAAAAAGGGGGAGTGGGTGGGCAGGGGAGTGGGGGTGGGTGGATATGGGGGACTTTTGGTATAGCATTGGAAATGTAAATGAGTTAAATACCTAATAAAAAATGGAAAAAAAAAAAAAAGAAAAAAAAAATTGGTTAAAATTTTGAATCTTGAGAGCAAAAATAAAACCCCCTTTGATTTCCTGGGACATGAAACTTTAGCTTTTGATTTAATCTGGCTCGTGAAATAAGGCTCGTTCAATCCTGCACTTCTGTAGTGGTCATGTCAGACACTTACTGCAAAGTGGAAGCCACAACCATGTCCCTACTTAACCACAGCTGATGTGCTTCTACGCTCAGCACACTGGTCAAATACCACACACGGCCAAGACCTGTGCAGTTGAGGGATTGTGAGCTGCAGCTTCGGGGACTTCCCATGTCGCTCCTAGACCTGACAGGCTGCTCCCCATCCACCTTACTAGGTCAGATAATTTCCGACATCACGGACCAGAGAATTCTTTCAATCACATTTATTAGCATGGTTGTAGTAGCAGGCTGGCAGAGGACACCTTATGGGAGTTACCCCTCTCCATCCTTCATGTATGTATGGGGTATCAAAGTCTACTGGTTGCTTTTAGGCTTGGGGGCAGTCACCTTTACCTGCCAAGACTTCTTGTTGGATTTTATTTGGGTGTTCAGCACAGAACATTTCCATGAATTTTGAGACAACCAGGAAAGCCTTGGCTTCTGGAGGAAAGGGCTCTAGACAAGAAACTAGAATTTTTAAAACAAACAAACAGGGCTGGAGAGATGGCTCAGCGGTTAAGAGCACTAACTGCTCTTCCAAAGGTACTGAGTTCAAATCCCAGCAACCACACGGTGGCTCACAACCATCTGTAATGAAATCTGACTCCTTCCTCTGGAGTATCTGAAGACAGCTACAGTGTACTTGCATATAATAAATAAATATTAAAACAAACAAACAAACAATTAATTGGCAAAAGAGGCCAAAAACCCCAAACCCCCAAAAACCAAAACCAAAAAACCCCCAACCCCACGTTAGCTGGGAAGATGGCTCAGAGGCTTATAGACTTGCAGTGCAAGCTAAAGGAACTGAGGTTAGATACCCAGAGCACAACATAAAATGCCATGGAGGTGGTGGCTTGCCTGTAATTCTGGGCCTGGAAGGCAGGGACAAGAGCTCCCCCCAGCAAGCCGCCAGCATGACTAGCCTTATCAATGTGCTCTGGGATTGACTGTGAGACTCTGCCTCAAAAATAATATGGTAGAAACACAGGAAAATTTTGATATCAACTTGGGCCCCATAATGTATACACATGTCCATACACATGTGAACATGCACACACATATGCACACATACCCCCCCCACACACACAAAAAGAAAAAAAAATCAAGTCAAAACACTTAACAGGTAACTTGACATTTATTGTGCAATTTTACCCCCAACAGAACATGTGGCCTTCTAGAGGTATATGAGGTAAGAAAAATCAATATTCCAATTAGAACACCCGAAATAATTAGCTCTAGTAACAAATGTCTCTTATAATTAAAAATATTGAATGTTTAAAAAACTCTTATAACATTTTAAGTTCCTAAAAGAAATGGCCTAACACTTAAAAAACAACTTACTCTTCTATATAAATTGTTCACAAAAATTTTTTTGCTATTCTATATTATACTATGCATTTTAGCTTTATTAACATATCCCTAGTGTGTATGAATTCTACACAGTACAATCAAATAGAAATTATTTCGAGAAGCCACAAGACTCCAACAATAAAAAATATTAGGATCAATGGATTTGTCACAGTTTCTCCACAAGTATTCATCATAGAAAATAGAGTAAAGGCAACTGGCCCCCGTGTTAGCTGCTACATGCCGTTCTGCAGAGGAGCAACATGAAAGCAAGGCTTAGCCTGGGCAGGGGTAGGCTGGACAGTGACTGAGTTCCCCGCCTGCCTCCAGCAGGCCTTGCTCCCAAGAGGCACAGGCCAGGCTCACCTGGCCTTGGCATGCTTTCAAAGGATGTTAAGTCTTGAACTACAGGGGCAAACCCAACAGGTCACTGTAGTCTTTACACAATCTCTATAGTTCTCACAGTGACATCGTCTACTAAAACCTCTCCATCCTACCAAATTGGAAGTGTCACCAGGGGCTGCGAAACCAGCCACACAGAGATGGGAACCCTGACCAATCGCCAAGGCTGTCACCAGGTGTCACGTAAGACGATCTAATCACGAGATCCAAAGTTGTCCTTTATGTCCCTGCATCTTTGCACAGGGAATCTAGAAAAGCGGAGGGAACTAGACTTCTGATATGTCCACTTTAAGAGTTTCTGGTCTCCCTCACAAGGTGTCAGTCAGGCCAAGCTTCGTGCCAGCCCTTTGACAGCTCTGGAGGCCTGGGCTGTACATGCTTGTTACTTAAGCACCTGTGTATTTCCAAATCAGATTTAATGATACAAATACCAACTTTCCCTTCATAGCATCAGAAAATCAAAAAAAATGTTCCCTCCCAAAGTGTTGGTAGATTTTGAGAACTACGCTTGACTGGGGCAAACAGAAGCGGCCATTCTGCTTACGGAGCTCAAAGGAAGCTCAGGTGAGTAGCCCGGCAGGAAGAGCTTAGGGCAGCTGAGAAGGTACGAGGAGAGTGGGGGATGCATTAAAGTGCTTACCAAAGCAACCGGCACACACGAGTCAAGAGTCACACTTAGGTAGCTGTAGTTACTATTGCGGTGCGAGTGATTTCCAATGGGACCAAGTCATCCTACAACACGCTGAGGCACCTCTGGCCACTTGTCCTGGTGCCACTGTACAGAGCGACCCAGGTTTTTGAATGGGTATCGCTAGCAGATGTACTTTTGTTGCAATTTGGGGAATGGTGATTCAACAAGAAGAACACAGCCCTTGCAGTCAGCTATGAAGCTTAGAATCAAAAATTTTTGGTAATCTAGTGCCTTCAGTAGTCAAACTGACAAGGCCAGTAATTTAGTGTGGGAATTCCAGTTCTCCCAGTATTTCCTAAAATCCAATATAGTGTGGGGAATGCAAGTGGCCTCTAATTCGATGGCGTATTCCTTTTGCCCTCCACATTGCCAATGTTAGTTCTTCCTTCTCCATTTTGTGTGCACGCGCGCGCGCACACACACACACACACACACACACACACACACACACACACACAAACACAAACACACACAGAAGCCCCTGGCTGATAATGCGAGTAGCTTTGCCATCAGTTAAGTGACATTTCCCTCCAATGTTTCAAGTGGTTATTTTTATCCAGTACTTATATGACTGAAAGGAGCCATCACTGTGTTTACAGAAATACATCATAATGACACACACTGCTGTTGCGACACATTTGCATTAGAGCTGTGACTCAAGCATCCCTTTTGACGTGTTTGCCAAGCAGCTTTGGCAAGTGTTGCCACATTAAGCACACAGCAGGAAGACTCACACGGTATGTGCAAACCCACTTTCCATTACATTTCTACAAACCCACATGTGAAAGCTGTCACAGACTAACACAGACCTGTACTGCGAGATGATACCGCACTGAGGAAATTATACACTTCAAATTCTAAGTCACCAAAAATGACCTTCAAACTACAAAAAAAAAAAAAAAAAAAAAAAAAGTCAACTGATCTATAGAGAAACTAAGGAGGTAGCCAGTGGGTATCAGGGCTAGTCTAGAGCACATACATGGTTGACTCCCTGTACCGCAAAACACAGAACTCAAATGAGGGTCATGTTTGCGTTCTGGACATAATTCACACCTTCCCAGGAGTTTTGTCCACTTTCTCAGTTGCAGAAGAGGCACAAGTCATTAAATGGCAGGGATACGCAGAAACCACACACCTGCAGATTCCTAAGTTTAGGAGTTATTGTTTAGATTTTGTGTTGACAGCAAATCATTCAAGAATCATTACTGGACTGAGAGAAAACCACAATCCAATTGTGCCAGTGCCGACCACCTGATGCCATGCATCCAGCTGCACCAAGTAAGACTGCAGTAACCTGTCTCCTTGTCATCCTGACGAAGGCATGGCCTCGGTGCAGATCACTGAAGGGTAAGGGGCAGTCTACAGGAACAGCCCACTAGCGACTGGCAGAGGCACGCGCTTCCCTCACCACCTGACCAAGAGATCAGCATGCTTTTACTCCTCCACTCTCTACCATAGGGAAGCCTTAGGAAACACATGGTGACAGTCCCCTAAATGCTGTGACCGACGAGGAACAGGGCTAAGGACTTGTAGAAACAGCTACACTTTTCTTGATACCACGAGAGGCTCAACACCCACAAATGGGCTGATGAGAAATGGGGCCTTATCAAATGTAAAACTCTGCTCCCCTCCACAGGTCCCTGGTCTCAGTCCCCTGACAGCTCATTCCAGGGCCATCATTCTCTTGGCAAGATCTGTGCCTGAGGTTAAACACTTGTGAGAAGCAGGCATTTTAATTTCGAAAATGAAGGATACACCAGGAAAGCACCACTGTGAACTATCGAGCCTTGGACACTGGGACTCCGGACCTACCCAATCACTGACGAAAACGCCACATTCAGTTACACCAGCCCGGCAACCACATTTTCCTCACCAATGACAGGGCACAGCTGCATCCTGAGATATTTTTAACTCAAGTCTACTTCCAACCAACGCTGAACGGCTCAGGGTAATTCTAAAAGTTGACAGAGGACTAGGTTTTGCATCACGAAAACAATGTGTCTGACTGCCAGAATGACGTGGAAAAGCAAACCAAGTCAATTTGACAACATCTTCAGACCTCTAGACAACAAACTCAAGGCATGTGGGGAAATCAGGGTAGTCAGCTTTAACAGGGAGTTCTGCCAGAAGCGGCACCTTTTGCAGGCTGACTTAATAGTCAGGGGACCACACAGGAAACCACTATGACTTGAGTAGCACCCCAGCCTTAAATGGATGCCCACACAGGGAAAGAGCCAGCAGAAGGCTGAAACAATCCTAAGTGTTTGACTGCTGGTATCAGGTGGTAAACTAAGCTGAAGAAAACAGCAATCACATAAGCAGGCAGAAAAAAGGGACACTTGACTAGGCTAATTCTAGGCCCTCATGTAATTACATGTGAGAACTGCTACGGCGGAGGTCAGCATTGTAGTCCTTAGTTTCCACATATGCACAACAGCTAGGTTCCCGACACTGGAGATTTCCTAGGCCAGACTTCCCAGACCTTGGATCACACACAAGAAACACCCCTTTCAACATCATATTGAACGAATGCTCCAGATGTAATTGACAACAGCTCATCAGTAGTCCACTGCACTTCTTATTATTATCATCCAGACCTTGCAATACAGTACAGGAAGCAGCGGGTGCCCTCTGCACATCTGAAGCAAGTGGCAAGAACCCTTGGTGTAGGTGTACCCACAAATGATTTAGATACCCCCTTCCTTAAAGCTACATTTGATAGTGAAGGTGATACAGGCTCTTAGTCAACTAAAGCTAATGTCCGCCTATGCAGAGATGACAATTAGAAGCTGCATTGACAAAGGCTTGTCCCAGGGCATGATGCTACCCAGAGTTGGTGTTGAGATCAGAGCCTTTAAAGAGGTGGAGGAGGAACTCAGGCCTCTCCATGGGGACTGTCTGATTCCTTATGCTAAGGCTCTAAGGCCCTGAGGCTAGCTCCTGCTAACTTCCCAAACTTAATGTAAAAGTTGCAAACTCGTGGAAGAGAAAACTCGATGGATCATTTAAAGACTACAAGACAACCAAGGGAAGCTTGTCCAAGCTTACTGACTAAATAAACCACCAAAGAGAGGAACGGGACTCAGCAGAGCAGATAAACAGCAGTATGAGAAGTCTTCGGTGCTACAGATGAGGATTTTAACAAGATGATAGTGAGTGCCCCAGACCAGCAAGAAGCTATCAACATTAATGCTATCCTGGATGTTATCCGGAGACAGTTTTTATAGTTAGGAAAAAACAAACAAACAAACAAACAACCCTTTCTCTTGGACAGCCAAAGACACTGGTCTTGGGTCCACTGTAAATGACAGCTCATTTACCCATTTAATTTCTTTTACTTCTAAACTGTTCAGCTGATTTGTTCAATATTTGCTAAATATTGAATCTAAAGGATGCGTGATTATTCTGACAAAACTGGCCTCCCCAAAAGTCCTTTCTAAACGGATACTCACAGTCTGAATTTCTACCCCATTTTCAAAGCTCTTTGCTGTGTTTGTAGATGACACTCATAATTTTCACAAACGCTGCCCATTTAGCTTTTGGTTCCACAAAGAACATAGTAATCTTGATTTGTTTAATAAAGCCAGTGTTCTCCGCAGGTCCAAAGCGTAATCTCCATCAGTAACAATTATAGCACCTCTGTAGCCTTTACTAGGAAGTGGTTCCCAGGGCATCACTAACCTCACATACGGATTCCACAAATTAAGCAGGGAAGCAGAAGGGTAACTCAGAGCTTAGACCGAGGAGGATGTGCACAGCTGGATGGGGCGTTTTCATCCATGACAATGGGAAACAGAAGTTTTATATATGCTAAACCTTCACTCAGCCCAGCAAAGGCCTCAAATTTCAGAGAAATCACCCACCAGCCATTGCATAGTTGTCAGAACGGCCTTGACGCTCCACGTCTACAATACCAGACCCCTGATCAACAGCAGATGCCGTCGTTCATGCCCTGCGTTTGATCTTACTCAACAGCCAGCTTGTGGGAGTTCTCGCTGAACCCACCACCCCGGCACTGTGTCAACGAAGTATGACTTAAGGCTACGGAAGCTGTGCGTTAGGAACTTATGAAACGAGGCATTGGAAAATGGTTTTCAATCTTTGGATGTTTCCTAAAGATATAAAGAGAATCTCCTGCTTGTCAACCACAGCGAGGAGGTTGCCCTTCTGATGGACACAGTGAGTTCTGTCTGTAAGGTAACAGAAAAAGTAGCCGACGTCCACACCTACGCGCTCTCTATAGACATGGCCTCTGTTCTGGATTCTTCCCGTCAGCGTTTAAAACGGATGGAGGCTTACAGTGTCACCTAGCTTGTGTCTTTGCTGGGAACTCTGAAATGAAGTCTTAGGAAATCGAAGACAGCTTACTTGTTACAGTTGCTCGTCTTCCCTTCGCCCATGTGCAGGAACACTAACTGAGCCTTCCCTGGAGACCAGCTCTGCTCAGGGGGCCAGGCTTCCCTGAAGATCTGGGACTGGAGACACCCTCAATGCCTAGCTAGAAATGACTTCATGCCAAATGTACATTTTCCTCTGTGATATAACACACCCCAAATCTACTGCAGGTGCTAGAGATTTCCCCCCCGAAAATCCTAAAGTGGATTCCTGTTTGGGAACTGTGGCAGTGGGTCAAGAGTTTTAAGTCCGAGAATGTGTAAAGTGTGACGGAATTACATGCTTTGGACTCTAAGTGACATGGGAATGGACATTCACAACTGGAGCTCTTACACAAGAAACCACACAGCACTGGGACGATTGTGTCCACTAGTCCCCAGATCCGTCCTGTGTCTTGCTGAAGACCTCATCCTGGGAAGCCTGGTGATCCATCCCTTCATAAAACGAGCCACCGTTGTGCAGGAAAGTCCCCACGGCCCGCCCCTGTCGGGCATGACCTACAGCATCGCTGAACACTTTGTTTATCTGCTCCTCCGAGGGCATCCACCAATCAGGGTTTGAGGTACAGTGCATCCTAATGAATTCTGTGGGAACAGAAACAACAGTAAAGACGAGAGAGAAAACAGCTGGTTTTTGGACAGATGATACGAAGGCAGCTTAGCCTACACCAGAGGCAACTATCAGCGGAGTCACATGAAGGTCCCCAGCAATGCAATGACCGCACCACTCACTCCATCCAACCTACCCCACGCCAGTGTTCTCGTCAGCAAGGCCAAAGCTATTATCTACACTCTCTAGGGAATATTTGCTGCTGAAAAGAAAGTGTCTGCCCCAAGTGTCTTTACCCAGCTTTTTATATGGGTCATCTGAACTCAGACCCTCAAGCTTGCATTCTACTAACTGAGAATCACTTCCCCAGA
The DNA here is from genome assembly GCF_000001635.26 of Mus musculus. NCBI lineage: Eukaryota > Metazoa > Chordata > Mammalia > Rodentia > Muridae > Mus > Mus musculus. Next base: position 67,398,787 of record NC_000071.6, read on the forward strand.
AGGGATAGAGCTGCTCTAAGTTTTTATTACACAGATAAGAAGTGCGAGCCTCTGCATCTCTGTGAGCAACTCCACCACCTTTGATGATGTTGGGGAATAAGAGGCATTGCGGTCAATTAGCTAAATAAGATAGATTCTAGAACTTTCCAACAGCCTGGTCATGCTGGAATTTTAGACTGATCCACAGGACTGATACTAGTGAATTCGTGTATTCCCGTGGCAGTGGCTACCCCAGACCTGTCCGCTTGCATGAGAGTCATCTAGGATGGTTGAGAGTCACGCATGCACCAAGCCTCCAATCTCTGCTGACCGTGAATCTCTGGACTGAACTAAAGAAGCCTAGCTGCTCCCCGACAGAACACGTGTGCTCTTCAGGCAGCAGGGCGTTCAGAGTTCAGGGATCTAGGGAAAGCTACATCTTGGGCTGAGTACAGAGACAAGCCTTGCAATCGGCAATGTGGTATAAATACATTTAAATTAAATAAAGTGTGACTTTCTCCCTAGGGAGAATTTGGATGCCTATGCAGACTAAATCAACATGTCCTTCTGGTCAATAGAACTGGTCCTGAACTGTGGAGGGCCTGCTGCTGTGCCTGCTGTTTTATGTGCCAGGGCAGTGTTCTGGTGGCCTTGTCGCGGTCCTACGTGTCTGTGTTTATCCTGAAGCTGCCCCATCACCTGCTAGTTCCCCAACCTCTGCCTGACCTGCCACTGACCAAAGCCGTTATCTAAAATATCAGCGAACTGTGTTCTCTAAGCAGATGCTCAGCTTTGAACATAGCAGCTCTATAAAAAACAAAAACTAAAACTAAAACCAAAAAATCTAAAAAGGTTTTATGGCTAAAGCCTATTTCAGGTATGCTATGTACCTAACAAGCAAGCTGGATGGAGGCCCATGGAAGCAAGATACGATCTTTTATTTTTTTAATCAATTACAGAACAGCACATATTCTCTCCCTACACTCCAGTTTTGCTAAATGTGGCCTTCTCTGGCAGCAAAGAAAATCCGAACCGAAAGCGTGAAACATGAGGTGCTATGCGATGCCTTTGGACATGACTCGAGAGCGAGGCTAAAGCACAGAGTCATTTACAGAGCTTCTCGGTACCACGTAGATGGGCCACAGGAAGCCTGGAAGGTCTCGGTGCAAAAATTAAAAAAAAATAATAAAAAAATAAAAAAAGGTACAGTAAGGGCCGAACACTTGTGTGGGGAGCACAGCCAATGCAGTGAAATGGCAATCACGATGGTGACACTGAGGGGAGGGATGCGGTACCTCGGAGGCACGTGACTTTAACTGGATCCAGAGGGCGTCTTTCGGGACCTGTCTCTCCTGACTGCACTGACCTTTTCCTTTTCCCAAGGCCGCATGAGTACTTAAGCTCATCTGTGGTGAAGACAAATCTGATGAGGTAGCGCAGGAGCCGCCGCCCGTCCTTCTTGGAGGAGTTCACGGCCTCGTCCCACTGTTTGCTCGTTATGTACACAGGGTAGTTGTTCAACAGCTGCTTGCTTCCCTGGAAAAGGGAAATATTTTCTCATTACCTGCCGCGCCAGCCAGCCAGAAGCCAAAGCCATCTCCATTTCAAAGGCAAACACGCTTTTTAACCAAGTGGCTACGCTGACAATGAACCGGGCACTGAAGAGCACACGTAATTGCTCACGCTCAGAACGGGCACTTTTCAAATTACATTTGCATTTTCTATAACAAGAGCCAATGAGGTATAATGAACACCTTTGAAAGAGGAGCTATTTATAACTCGCATTTTAACAGGTAGGTTAAAATGTGTCAAGATCCAATGACAGGGAACGCTATTTAAATATAACCTGTAACTTTCCCTTTCAATCTATTAAATATGCAAAAATGACTTTGAAGAGTGTGATCAAACAGGTCTCTTCATCCTCTGGCTGGCAGTTCGGTTCTTAGAGGAATGGCGCCGCGGTCTATTTTAATAGGCACGGCTTGTGTTTAAGGCACCTAACACATGGCTGTCATTGTGTTACAGTGAAAACATGAAAAGAGTGGGTTTCAAAGGAGAGAACTAAAAAAAAAAAAAAAAAAAAAGCAAAACAGCCCTTCTCAAATGGTAGCTTCTACAAGCGCCCCAAAAAATGTCAACCCAAAAAATGCTCTTGCTTCTCACCTTCCTAGTTTATGACTGCTGTAAAATCCCCAAGCTAACCAGCTGCAGTGGGGCTAATTAAGGAGACTTCTATAACGTTTATAAAGCCGTGTTTCGTCAACTGCACCCACACAACCATTACTTTAGTTCTGGCTGTCCATAAAATTCTATAGTCCAGGACAAATTAATTAACCCATGATCTCAGTTTTAATGTACTTCCCCAGTAATTAAGGTGTACAAAATAAAAGAGAGAGAGAGAAAGAGAAAGAAACTCATTCAGTTTTACAACTCTGAAAATTTATTACAGGTTATAAATCTGGCACTGTTTGGGTCTGACAGGGTTTTATTTCAAGAAGTGCTTGCTTATTTAACCATGGAGAAGGTATGAGAGCCGGCAGGACAGTCGGGACTGGATTTGACTAGGGAGCAGTCAACGACTCACCAGTACACACAGAAACTCATTACTTCTGCACCCACACTTTCCTGAAGGTGACAATGTGACTTGGTTTCCTTTAAGGAAGGGAGCTGAGGTTATGGTTTGTGTACTGAATTTAGAGACAGGCTAGGTTTAAGCTTAGAACTGGGTTCTATGTCTTCCTAACTTGAGAAAGCTCCCGAACTTTTTTGGAGTAAAGCTCAGAAACATAGGAACCACACTACACTGAGCTTCCGTAGCCAACAGGTGGTAGCTTACAAGGCCCTTGGCTCTGGGATCTTGTGCATATATATATGCGATAAGACATCAGTAGGAGCCCAAGCTCCACGGCTCCTCTCGGCGCAGCTGCCCTTAAGAGGGAGGTGCTGAGAGTGCAATGTGTGTGCAGTCCTGGGCAGTGCACGGAGAAAGGGCAGAGGAAGGCAGGTGGACAATGCAGCTAGCCAGGCTGAGGAACACATGATTCCTAAGTGAAACGGTGCTGAGTTGTCCGGCTGATGCAGAAGGGAGAATAACACAGTGCTTCTCATGGACAGAGAGGAAGGGGCTCAGTGGATCTCCAGTGAATGACCAATCAACCTAGGCAGTGGGCGGAGCTTGAGGTGGGTGGACTCCAAACCGGCTCAGAACCACTCACTCTAAAGCATTTTTGCTGAAGCCCTTTAATACCAGCTGCACTGTTTTCTGAACAATTAATGGGGAGCCTGAGGCATTTGCCCCAGGTAGTACAAATATAAAGTCTGGGATGGGGTGGGGTGAGGGGGGCTGGGACTAGAGAGATGGCTTAAAAGTTAAGAGCAATGATTGATCTTCCAGAGGGCCTGGGTTGAATTCACATGACAGCTCAGAACTATTTAATTCTATTCCCAGGGCCAGAGGGGACTAGGTAAAAAGATAGTCTATATGTATATATATATATGTGTGTGTGTTTTGTGTGTGTGTATATATATATATATGTGTGTGTGTGTGTATGTATATATGCAAAATAAAATAAAATAAAATAAAATAGAAAATAAAGTTGGGCCATGGGTTCAGCCTGGGGAGAGGGCTTTCTCAACTTCAGCTCTTTACTGTCAAAATAGGACTAAGATACCATATTCCCCAAACATCTGTAACCCCAGCACTCCTGAGTCTGAGGCAGGGAATTTGCTTGGATTTCAAGGGTAGTTTCAGCTATATTGTGAGATACAAGAGAGTTTTACGTATAGGGTGAGATCCTGTCTCCAAAGCATTGACCAAGCAAAGCAACAAATGACCGGTTTTAGTCAAGGTGTCCGGCCATCTCCCACCATAAAAATCCTGCCCCATAGGCCTCTTTGGCTTCCGAGGGTACTGTATGAACACAGTGCACAGACACAGGCAGGCAAAGCATCCACATATGAAAACTGAAAATGAAGATTAAAAAAAAAAAGAAATCTGTTCTCTTACAGCCCCTATGACTCCACGCATTACCAGCCTCACAGGAAACCGGCACTGCTATTTCTTGAACTGCTTATTTGATTAATAATAATAGTAATAATGATGTTAGTGCCTGGTTCCCTGGCTTGGGTGCTTACCTGCAAGGGAAGGTTATGGCTCTATTTTACCAAGGTTGTATACGTTTCTCACTCATCCGCTAATATTGCGCTATGTCGCTAAACTATTTCAAGATGAGGGTGTCTGCGACTCAGGGAGCTGGCAATCCGAGACAGGTACTTTTTCAAATCTTTGCAAAAAAAATCATAGAATAATTCCTGCGTAATTCCAAAGCACAGCAGCTCAGCATAAACCGCTGGCCTCATAAAACGCAGGATTACCATGTGGAGGTAATTCTCATCAAGACACAGAAGAGGAAAGAGAACTGGTAATTTATAGCTCCAAACACAGCTCAGAATGCCCTGTGGGTTACAGATGAGAGTCATAATCCTGTTTTAGCACAGCTAAAAGAAATGTGATAAATAATAAAAATTAGAAAATTTTCAGGTGCCTCAAATGACAATAAAAAATTGTATGGTAATAATGATGATGACAGGCAATAAAGTTTAAACGGCCCCATCCAAGGAGAAACAGGCAATCCCGTCCCCATGTCTTTGTGTGGGGGTCTGAGTGCAGTCTATGCCTGGGCGTGGAAGGCAGGGCTCGATGTTAGGATTCTCTTTAACTGACTCTCCACCTTAATTTTTTTTCTTGGAGACAGGGTCTCACTTTGTTGCCACAGTTGTCCTGGAACTCACTATGTAGACCAGGCTAGCCTCTAAGTCACAGAGATCCTCCTGCCTCTGCCTCCTGAGTGCTGGGATTGAAGGCTTAAAGGCATACACCACCACTGCCATGCCTAGTCTTCCCACCTTAACGTTGAGACACAGTCTCTCACTGGACCTGGAGCTCTCAGACTGGCTAGGCTGACTGGGTTAGCAAGTCTGTCCCTGCCTCCCCAGTGCTGGGGTTACAGCTGAATGCCACCATGAACCACACTTGCTATCCTTGTGGGTGTCCGGGTATCCAAGCAAGCCCTCATGGTCGGAAGGCAAGCACCTGCACTTAACCAGCTGAGCCTTCCTCCCAGTCTCTTTCTAATTTGGGGGGTAAGCAGGCTGAATAGACACTTCAGTTAGCCACCAACAGGTTACTAACCCTATCCTATTGTAAGAAACGCTGAACACCCCTCACCGTCTTCAAAGACCTGTAGCCAAATGGAAGTCGTAGGCACAGATTTACAATTTGGCCAATTCTGATTTCAACTTACAATGTGCTACAACGGGCACAGGTATTCAGTCACTTCCTGGAGGAAGCACATTCAGTCACTTCCTGGAGGAAGCACTCATTTATACTTGTGTGCAAACCGTAAAATGTAAAGTTAGCAACTGTGGTCTTCAATTATAGGACTTAATTTAGGTTTGATCTTTAATTTACAAAGATAACTTTGCAGTGTGCAAAGTGGAGGAGAGGGGTTAAAAAGCGCTAAGGGTGACCAGAAAGGAGACAAGTAATAGGAGCCTGTGCCTGGGCTTGGTCAAGTCCTTCATGGGAAGGTTGGGTGTCCTATGCACAGAACGAGGAGGCTGTGGACATCCCACTGACAGCCCGAGCAATGAATAGTGATACAGAACTGGCCTGTGGGGACCTTTCAGTGTTCATGTGTCAGAGAAAGGGGAGAAGTAGGCAGAAGAGGAAGAAGAGGGGGAGGAGTAAGATGAAAAGGAGAAAAAGGAGGAAGGGGAGGGGCGGGGGAGGAGCAGGAGGAGGAAGAGCAGCATAAATCACCTGAGACAGCAGACAGCAAGAGGAAGTAACTCAGGCGGGCAGATGAAAGGAAAGGGTCATGGGCGTGGAGGACAGGGAGCCTCGAGGCACGAAGACCTGGGGGAGAGAGCTTGAGCGGTCAGCCTGGACCAGACACCCAGGAAAGGTGCTAGGGAGGGCAGGAGAAAACAAGAGTGGGAAGCATACAGACAGACCAGTCTTACACATTTCATCGCTCAAAGACAAACCATCGCTTGGTGAGACCCTTCTCCAAGAGGCACCAGGGTGCTAATGGGGATGAGCAGAGTTTAAGAGCTGTGTAGCATGGGAGTGCTGCCCGAGGGTGCTTCGGGGGCTCGCTGCCGTGAAGGAGACTCAGAGTCACATTCTCAAGTCTTCAGAACACGAGGCAGTAACATACTCAAGACTGGGCTTTGAGAATCTTATAAAAATGTCATCTGTTAAACCATCCCCAGCGTCAAGAGATGACTGCCCTAGACGACTGGAGACTGGTGGCTTCTCCCGTGGCTCCGAGAAAGAGAACAGCTGTGTCACAGTGTCTGAGAGATAAGGTTAAAACCCCAGAGGATGTTGGTGCTAGACACCCCAGAGCGAGGCACATGGAGACCTGAGGGAATGCTGGATCTTATCTTCACCTCCATCTTCCCTGCATCAAAGGAATGAGGAAGACTTGCCTAAGCCATTGAAGCTGCAGTTTCTCCTTCCTTCCCAAGGACAGACGAATCTTGGTGAATTAAATCTGCACACCAGAATATGTGCTCACAGTGACAGACCCACAAAGTTCCCACAGTCAGCAGGCCACGCCTGCGGGCCCGCACCCCTCTTCCCGGAGGCCCAGTCCTACCTCGGTGGGCTGCTCGGCGGGCTGCGGCAGGAGCTGGTTGTGGTGCAGCAGCACTGTCTTCAGGTAATCGAGGACGGTCTGGCAGGGCACTGTGAGGAGGAAGAACAACGGTACGTATTAGCTAGCTTCCGACCAGAAGCTGCTTGCCATCGGTACCTGCTGGCAAAGGGGGTCAGTTTCTCCAATGGAGTGTCACTGGGTCTGTCAGCCACACCCCAGGGCAGGCCCCATGCCCAGGAGAAGCTGCCAACACAACCCAAACTCCATGTCTTTTTTTTTTTTTTTTAATGGACTTTCTGTCTCATTTTGTTTGTTTCTGTCTTACTGGTCTTTTGCTTGCCTGTCCTGATTTTTATTTGTTTTTTTTTTTTTTTTTTTTTGGTCTGTTTTTGTTTTCCAGGGAGATTGAGAGCACACAGTTGAGGTGGGGAGGCTCTGGGAGAAGTTAGGGGAGGGCAAGTGATCAGCATAGATTGTATGAAGATTTTTAATTAAAAAAGTAGCTGGGTAGTGGTGGCGCACACCTCTGATCCCAGTGTTTGGGAGGCAGAGGCAGGTGGATCTCTGAGTTCGAGGCCAGCCTGGTCTACATAATTGTTCCAAGATAGCCAAGGTTACACTGAGAAATCCTGTCTTGAAAACAAAAACAAAAACAAAACAAAAAAAAGTATTTGTGGGGGGAAATGTCAGGTGCCCCTAATTTCACCAAGCAACTAAAATGTCAACCCACGTTGTCGATTCAGTCCTGGGAATGCGCCTCCTGTGTTGAACGTTCACTGGCAGAAGAGCAGAGAGTTCCTCACGGTGGCTACACCAGTTCTGGGAGACTGAGGTTCAACGACGGTGAGGTCCAGGCCAACCTGGGCTACATACCGAATCTTTTCTATCTTTCTAAGGCAGCAGAGTTGAGAAAGGAACGGATGTGTCCTGTGACAAGTGTATGGCACAACCCTGGATCTGGCATGGGAACTGTAGCAAAATTTATAAATTTTCACTGACTAACTGGGTTTTGAATGAACCTCCCATGACCCATATTTTGCTCTGAGATTATAGAATTTTAAATTTAAATACAGAAATACTTACAAGGCAGCTTACAAAATAGAAAACTCAGTGTAACTTTAATGAAAAGAGATGGGGAAGAGCCGGTGTCACCCACAATGACTTAGCTCAGCTGTGGGGCTGCAGATGTGGGATTATCATTTGACTCCGTTATCCTTCTCAGGGAAAGCAGTACAGAGCGAATATCTTTTATTTAAAATCCAAACTGTCCTCAAATCTGAAATTTTCTAGAGTCAACATGATGTCACAAGCAGAAAATTCCATAGCTGACCTCATATGGTGGTTGCAGTACAGGTACATTAAATTTTTCATAAAAGTAAACCTAATTGAATTATATTGTATATATAAAATGTATATATGAAACATGAATATACGGCATGTTTAGACTTAAGCCTCATCCTGAAGATGTCTCATTATGTATATGTAAATATCCTTGCACCCAAAATGAGGAGAACTGTTATACAGATCTGGTCCCAAGGATTTTAGGGAAGAAATACACTTTTGCGTGTTTTACAATCTTTCTATAGTGGGCATTATTTAACAGCCACTGAAAGCTGTCTAAAAAAAAAAACCACTGAAGGAGTTGTTCCAGGCCTCTGAGACACACAGTGTTGGTTATACAGCCATGGCGGGCTGGAAGCTCACTCCATCACTTCAGGCATCCGGACATTGAGGCAGCACGTGGAGCAAGCGCTAAGCAGGCCTGCTGACTCGTGCTGGGAGGATACACTGAGTGTGTCCTTCCAGTGTCAGGAGCCCAAAGGTAAGTGGGTCCTGTGTACTGACACTGGAGACAAAGCGGAAGGCCAGGGAGACCAGAGTGCTTACATCAGCCAACTGTCCAAGAGACTGAGGTAGGCGCTGGAGAGGCAGCTCAGGTTAACACCACTTGCTGCTCTTGCAGAGGACCCAGGTTTGGGGCAGCTTACAACTGCTGTTAACTCTAGCTCCAGAGGACCCAATGACCCCCTCTCTACAGGCACCTGCATGTGCACACAAGCATTAAGTACCATCATTTTTTAAACTTAAAAACTCTGAAATGACCTTTGGACTCCCCTCCTCCCACCTTTCAGGTTTCCCCTTGCCATCTCCCTTGAGAAAGAGACATCCAGATATTCCCTGGAGGGATAGGTGGAGTGACTCTTGGCTGGCACATGTGTGGCACATTTGCCTAGAGTTACTCAGGGAAGCTGTAGAATGAAGTGAAATGTTTTCTGTGGGGAACAAAACCAAACCAAACAACAACAAACCCTTGGTCGGTCTTGAAAATGGAGACTGGTGAGCTTAGGCAGGGACGAGCCTGTCCCAGTGGCCCTGTTAGGCCAGCCCAGGAGCGATGAAGGCCGCAGCCAGAAAGTAATGGAAAACCACCTGTCTTGTTTACTCTGATACTGTACCCATAATGGGCAAGGGGGAATTCTCGAGTGAGGGCGTGTCACTTGTAGATAGGGACCGTGCGGCCTGTAAGGTTTCTTCGTTCATTTCAAGTTGCCATGTTCTTATGGCCTCTAAAGAGAGGAGAGAGAGGCCTCCCCCGGAGGCCTTAAACAGAACTGTATCCTTGGGCATAATGAGCATTTGAGCAAACTGCTCTGGCTGATGAAGAGCCAGTGACCCACTGGGCAGGGTTCCTTTGTGCCCTTGCTCGTTCTGCTGACTAAGTGAGAAAATAAACGAGGAAGAGAGATATAGAAGCTTTTGCTGAAAGGAGAGACTGTGTATGGTGGCACACATCTGTCATGCCAGAACTTGGGAAGTGAGGAAAGGACCCCTCCAAGTTCAAGGTAAAAGCTTGTTCCATAAAACCAGTGAGAAAGAAAAGAGGCTCACAAAAGAATCCAAGATGTATCCCGTGCCCGGCCCCATCCGGATGTTGCTAGCCTTTCTCCCTCTAAGGAACAATATGGCACCATTCACCCATCACATAATCTGAGAGAGGAAAAGGTAGCAACAGGAAGATCTGGGACAACAGCAAAGAGACTCCCTCTCCACCCCTAGTCTCTAAGGCTGCTTTACTTCGGTAGGGAAAACAGCTAAATATAGACTAGCAGTTCTACAGTCACTGCTGGCTAGGAGCTGACTCTGACATTCCTTACGTGGCCCTGGGCAAGTTACTCAACCTCTCTGAGCTTCTGTTATCATGCTTGTAAAACTGGTATAATGACCTGCCACGCAATTACTGTGAGGACCAACATTACTTCAGTAATGTATGAGAAACAGAAGCAATGTATCCTGGGCGCTACCAGGATTTTACAAGTAGCAGTCCGGCGAACTCCCTCAGAGGCCTTGTAGCTTGGCCACCACCTCAGTGCCTGTAAGGCAGCTCCCACATCTGGCTCTTCTTTCAAAGAAACCACTACGGTTTTGCTTGTCCCATATGAAGGCTAAGCTGGTCCTCCAGCTAATCATTTTAAGTGTACTGGCACTATGTATCAGCTACGTAGCCCAGGCTTCTCTGGAGCCCACCATCCTTTTGCCTCGGCTTCCTGACTGACGGGACTGCAGGCTAATGCTACCACACCCAGCTAAAATCTTCATCAGTTGATCTCTGCTCCTCAAACACTATTTTATCTACCTAGCTAGCCAAAGACTTCAAACTCCTCAAAATATTACTCAATCATTTTATAGGAATGTTGAACTCTTTTTTACTGCTGACAATCCCAGCTATCTGTTGTGTTTAATAGTCTTCAAGCAGCCTAATTATATTGTCTCTCCAACATAAAATAAGTTCCTGAACAGAAATACTTAAATCAAATGATCAGCAATAAGTATCAGTCTCGCAACAGTCACATGGTTGAAGCTCGGGTAAAGACAATGCCTTGTTTCAACAGAAACTGAGACATCAAGAAGATAGGCTTCGTTTCTGCCCTCCAGCGCCATATATGACCCTTCATCTTATCAGGACATCAGGAGATAACGGCATACTCTGGGTAAACCCAGCCTCGAAAAGGACTTTAACAGAAGTATCCAGGTGTGTGCAGGGACACTGCAAAAGCTCTCTCACAGAGGGCCCTGCCTGAACTGGACACTGAAGAATGCCTAGGAATTTCTCAAGAAGAGGGCAGCATGTTTTGGGAGTGGAAAGAACAGGGGTTAGGACAAGTATCTGCTTGCCCAGAAGTCACAACTGTCCAGTGAGGCTGGGCACTCGGTGAACTGTGGGCCCTGAGGACTGAGTCTTCGAAGATGCTCAGGAGGAGGGCCAAGTACAGCTGTGCATGCCCTGTAATCTCAGCTCTTGTGAGGAGCAGGCAGGAAGATTGGGAGTTCAAGGTCACCTTCAGCTATACGGGTAGTCACAGTACCCCATCTCCCCAAAAAAGACTCCAGGGAAGTGAAGACTTCTCTGTGACAAGGGAACCCAAATCTGAGGCTCTGTGGCTCCTCTTTCTGAAGTCAGACACCGCTTATAGTTTGGAGAATCCTTCAAGTCTCTGCATTGCTAGGCACACGACAGTTGTGCTCTCTTTTTGTCCTTTCTTGGTTAAGATGGGGTTGCCCTATGTATCCCAGGAAGGTCTTGGACTCTCTCCTGCCTCGGCCTTTTTGGTATTTGAATTACAGACATGCCCTACATATATCAGAAACAATTTTCCTCTAATTCGTCTTTTAAGATTTATTTTATGTGCGTGTATTGCCTGCATGTGTGTGTGTGCACCATGTGTGTGCCTGTGGAGGCCAGAAGATACTGGAACCCCTGGAATTGGACTTATAGATGTCTGTGGGCCACCATGTTAATTCTAGGAACTGAACCTGGGTCTCCTATGGAAGAGAAGCAAGCGGTCTTAACTGCCGAGCCGTGTCTCTAGCCTCAGGAGCAATTTCTCTTCAAGGGGATACTAAGTGTTCATGGGAAGATTTACTAAATCTAACACTTCCATATTCCTATAATATTGTTAACTTTGCTTTAAGGAAGGCTCAGAAGGCAAATTACTGCCAGCAGTCACCACCAGCAATATCAAGGAACACAAGCCCACAGCTGCAGCTACTCTTAGGGGCTTTTGTTTATACAAAGTCCATTTACCCCAAACTGGTTGTTCCTATTTCCCTTAGATAATGGCACTGAGGGACCTGAGGGGGTTAGCTCCTTATCTGCAGCATGGTGAGTCACCACTCACTCTTGGATTCTGTATTTGCAAGTCTGCGTGCCTGCTAAGGTATGCTTGGAACTCCCCAAACCGGAACTTTTACAAGCCATTTGCAGACTTGTGCAGAGCGCTTTGGAATTTGAGTGGCCTGACAAATGTCCCAGCTGTGATCGCCTGGTTTCTGTTCTTCTGCTGGAAACAAGTGTCCCTGTCCTGGTCTATTTAGGGTTTTTCCTATATGTCTGTTTGGGATTTCACTATTAAAATGGCTCTCCACTGTGTGCTCAAGTGCCTGAAGCACAAGAGAAACAAGGTCACGTACTTACTAGTTGAAGGAGGACCTGTCCTTTGTACTTCTGCTATAAGTAATGCCAGTGTTTGCCAACTAATTCTTTGGTGACCATTCAATACAGCTACGCTGACAATACACTGACCTCAGGTGGAGGGTTACGACTTGGACACCAAGTTAGAACTCTTGGACTATACAACTCTCCTCCTACTGTTGCTCTCCCATGGATTAGATGCCAACTTCCTGTCCGTAAGAGGAAATGAAATAGATAGCTGATGTGGGCAAGAGCACCAAGTGTTCTAACCTCGGAGCCATCTCTCCAGTCCCCGAAACTGAATGCTCAAAACAAAAACAAAAACAAAAACCCCCAAAAAACCTTACACCATTCACAAAACTCAACCACCAATTCATAGACTATCACTAATAAGAATTACAGAGAAGCCGGGTGTGGTGGCGCATGCCTTTAATCCCAGCACTCGGGAGGCAGAGGCAGGCGGATTTCTGAGTTCGAGGCCAGCCTGGTCTACAAAGTGAGTGCCAGGACAGCCAAGGCTACACAGAGAAACTCTGTCTCGAAAAACCAAAAAAAAAAAAAAAGAATTACAGAGAAGACCTAAAATTAAGACCAGAAACTATAAAATTCCTACCAGTGAAAGTCAGCTCAGTCAATGAACTGTTTTCCTTACAAACATTAGGACCTGGCTCCAGCCCCTGCACCCACGTAAACAGCAGCGTGTGGTGACGAAAGATGGTCCCCTGGGGCTTGTCTACACGTCCCCAGCCTAGCCTAAGTGTGAGCTACAGGCCAGTAATAAACCCTTCCCCTCTCTCTTCTCTGCCCCCACCCCTTCCACACAAACCAGGCAAGAGCCAGCACAGTGGTACACACATTCCGAAGTCATTAACAAGAAAGACAAAACTCGATCCCACTTTCCATGCCTTGGAATGAAAAAAATCAAAAGATAACAGAGCCTGGTGATGGTGTCCACCGTGGGTGAGAAGGGAGACTTCTGTCCTCCGCGTGCAAAGGTTACAGAGGTTCCTAAAGTTAAGCACAGCACTACTGTATGACCGGAATCCCCCTTCTTGGACTACATTCAAAGGAAACAAAATTACCACCTTGGAAGAAACCCACACTCCGTGTTTACTGTGACGTGGAAAGACACGACTTTCCCACAACAACAAAACAGGCATAGGCAAGTGTTCAGTGGAGTATTAAGAAAAAAGCTTTGCCATCTGCCAAGGTGTGAGTAAACTGCGGGGGGTCGGGGGTGGGGACGACAGGGCAATACTGTCTATCTTCTTTTTTTCTTGTAATTTTTACTTTCTGAGTGTATGTATACCACATGTGTTCCTGGTGCCCAGGCAGGCCAGAGGAGGGAGTCAGATCCCTTGACGTAGGAGTTACATTTGTGAGCTGCCACGAGGGTGCTGGGAAGCAAATCTGGGTCCTCTGTAAGAGCGGCGAGTGCTCTTCACTGTAGAGCCCTCTCCAGCCCGTCTCATCCAGCCTATGTGTGGAATCTTAAAAAGTCAAATCAAATCAAATCAAAAATGCAGAGAATGAAAATATTCAGCTAGGCATGGTGGCACAGACCTTTAGGCCCAGCATTTCTCAGGCAGAAGCAGGCAGATCTCTGTGAGTTCAAGGCCAGCCTGGCCTATACAGCAAGTTTCAGACCAGCCAGGACTGCACAATAAGACCCTGTCTCAGTAAATAGGTTAATTTAAAGATTATCTTCTGTATACTTGGTATTTACACATTTAAAGGAATTGTAATTGGTATACATGGTGCTCTTCAAGACAGGTTTTCAAGCTCAGGGGATGCAGTGCTTGGCTAACAAGCCTGAAGGGTTTCTTCTCCAGCACCACACACACTGTAAAGGAGCAGACAGCCCTGTAACCACGCCACAGTACTCCAGGGACAGGAGGAATGAGTTCAAGGCTATCACTGGCTACACAGCGAACCAGCAGCCAACTTGAAAACCAGGAGAAACAAAAAATAAAACGCCAACAAACACCCCTCCCATAGTTTTCCTTATTTTAGTATCTATGGACTTGGTATTAAAAAATAATTGTTGTGAGGCTATGCCAGTGCCTGGCAAACACAGAAGTGGATGCTCACAGTCATCTATTGGATGGGACACAGGGCCCCCAATGGAGAAGCTAGAGAAAGCACACAAGGAGCTAAAGGGATCTGCAACCCTATAGGTGGAACAACATAATGAACTAACCTGTACCCCGGAGTTTGTGTCTCTAGCTGCATATGTAGCAGAAGATGGCCTAGTCGGCCATCACTGGGAAGAGAGGCCCCTTGGTCTTGCAAACTTTATATGCCCCAGTACAGGAGAAGGCCAGGCCAAGAAAGTGGGAGTGGGTGGGTAGGGGAGCAGGGTGGGGAGAAGGTATAGGGGACTTTCGGGATAGCATTTGAAATGTAAATGAAGAAAATATCTAATAAAAATTTTAAAAAATACTTGTTAATAGGCAGCTGAGATTTGTCAGTGATTTCTTCTGAGAGGTGCGACAGAGAGGGTATGGTTTGCAATTGTTGGCAGGTCAGGTTAACATGGGATCTTTATATCTATCCTCACGAGCATGTTTGATTACAGCTTGACTGTGAGCTCGATTGGCGTCCCTCCCCTGACGTCCTCTCCACTGAGGAACTGCCCCAGGCACTGCTTCATATTCCTGGTCCCAGTAGCTCATTCACTCACTCAGAAGCTTCTTTAAAAGATTTACTTACGTATTTTATGTATATGACTGCTGTATTTGCATGTATGCTTGCATGACAGAAGAAGGCATAATCAGATCCCATTACAGGTAGTTGTGAGCCACCATGTGGTTGCTAACTCAGGACCTTTGGAAGAGCAGCCAGTGTTCTTAACCACTGAGCCACCTCTCTAGCCCATGCAGCTTCTTAAGCTGTTTTCACCTCTTATCAAAACATCAAAAAAAAAAAAAAAAAAAAGGACAAACTTCCAAATGTCTATCGTGATGATCTGATACAAAAGGAAAATTGCCAATGTGGGCTCCTTAGTGTGAGCTGTCTCCCATCTGAAAGAACCTCGGACCACCTACAGCTTCTGGCTGTCCACACTTCACCAGCAATACATAAATAACGCTGGTGGAAAGCCCTCCCCAACCTCTTTAGGGTTAGATCTAACACCTTCCCTTCCCCTAGGACCATCCAAGCCAAGCACTTTTCCTTGTGGGCTACCGGGCTCACCCTCTTTAATTCACTTCCGCTCCAGGTATAAAGGCTTTTCAGGGAAGAAAATGAAGCCCCCGTGCTCCTGGCAGTACCTTCAGGAGAACCTGAAGACACTTAGTCAACTGATCTCAACCTTCCTTCTTCCATCTGCTGACTGCGGATGTTGCTTTCTCCTTTGTGCCTATCCGTCCTGGGTGTCCTGCCACAAACTGACTGTCAGATGGAGCAGACTCTACAAAACAGCCCCAGGTCTTCCTATGGGAATGCACTGTCTCTAGGACAAGTGCAGAGCTACTGCCTGAAAACACACAGGTAACCAGCCTCTCACTAACTGTACTTTTCTTCAGGTGGGTGTCTAAGGGCATATTCTTCCTGAAAATACTGTCACCAAGAGTCAAGAATGGAGTCTTGAATGAGTCTCTCATTTGTTGTTCATCCAGAGACTAGGAAGAAGGCAAGATGGCAGTACTTCCCCTTCTCTTTGGTCAAGTTTCCATCTTCAGGTGACACGTTCAATCTCTTTCCTGAGATAGCGATCACATTCGACGACAGGTAACCACCAATCAGCTTGGGTGTCCTGTCCCCCCCCCCCCTACTCCTTTTTATCTGTGCATAATTCATAGCCTGATTCTTCATGTGTATTGCTGGGCTTCCACAGACATGGTGAGAGGGACTCACACAGCCCACGAAAGCCTCATGCTTGGTATGTAGTTGAAGATGCCCTAGAATGCCTTATCCTCCTGCTCTGTCTCAGTGTTGGGACTGATGTGTGCCACCAAGCCCAGCTCTCCATTCATAAAGAATGCAATTTGAGTTCTGTGTAAATGGCAATTAGTTCAAGGTTCATAGAGAGTTGCTCCTAAGGCCGGGGTAGCCACAGTAACTCTAGTGATCATTAGACCACTGACTTTCAGCCAGTGTCATTCGATATCTGATCATCAAGAGTGCTTAAGAAATTGTATCATTTTTCACCTTTCTGGATGTCCAGACAGTGACTAGTGGAAGGCCACCAATGAGTTATCCCTGACACCAGCATCTGGCCTGACTGAACCCCAAATTTATGATATGCCAAGAACACTGCCACATATTGAGGACCAGGAATAAGTCACGTTCTGACATTTGTGTCACCTCTTCCCACACCCAGGATGAGGCTCAGGAGGAAGGCTCCCAGTGGCTATTAAGCCAGCAGGAGCCTGATGTTCTAAACCTATGGGACAGCAGCACCTGGCCTGGCTGAGCCATAAGCATACCCATGGGGACACACTGAGAGTGGCTGGCATTGGCCTCTGCAGCCACTCATGACACTATTTTCTGTCCCCTGAGAAACAGCAAGGCAAGACAAACGCTTAGAGGTAAACTTAAGAATGAGTGGAGCCTAGCTGCAGGCCGGCAGAGGTGCAAACTCAGCACATTAGCTGAGACCACCTTTCCCTGACTGGGGGAGACAAGGAACAGTGTGGTTCCACACAGCCTCCTGGGTTCTCCCAGGATGTTTCCTGTAGGCACGACAGCCTGCTTGGAAGAGCATCCCGACTCCCCTGACCCCATATTTACTTCTTGTCTCTTCTTCCAAGACCAACACGCTGAGCCAGACTCCACAATGTTCTGAGCCAAATTTCGGCTCCATTTGGAAAAGACCTTTAACGAAAGATGGGAAACAGCTTAATTTTTAATTTGGCAACTTGTATGTGTGTGTGTGTGTGTGTGTGTGTGTGTGTGTGTGTGTGTGTGTGTATGTGTGTGTGTGTGTGTGTGTTTGAGACAGGTTTCAATTAACTCAAGCTGGCCTCACACTTCTGTAGCAGAGGATGACCTTGGACTCCTGTTCCTCTTGGCTCCGCCTTCCAAGTTCTGGTACTACAGATATGGGCCACCTCACCTGGCTCTGTTGGGCAAATCATAATAGCCATTTCTGGTTTTCTGTCCTATGTGTCCCAACAAACAGAGACTTTCTTCTATTATTTCTAGATGAGCTACCATTTATATGGTACACTGGCACACACCCACACACCCCAGGCTTAAACAGAAGATATCACTTCTATTTATATATTTTATCAGTCTTAAAACTCCAGAAATTCTTATGCTTTGAATGTATGAATATAGCTATTTGAGTGCAGATAGTGGGGCTGTGGCCCTGACTTTATCATCTTTGGGGGGGGGGGGGTGTCACATGATTAAAACAGCTCAGAGATCTTGTTCTAGCTAACAATTCTGCTGTCAATGTAAGTCCCTCATACACAGGAACAAACTCAAAGATACAAGTCAAATTAATACTTTTCTTTTTTTTTTCAAAAATTTTAAATGATTTTTACTTCATGTGCATTGGTGTTGCCTGCATCTATATCTGTATAAGGGTGTTGGAGCCCCTGGAACTGGAGTTATACAGAGTTGTGAGCTGCCATGCCATGTGGATGCTGGGACTGAACCTAGGCCCTCTGGAGGAGCAGCCAGGGCTCTTGACTGCTGATGCATCTCTCCAGCACCCATGCACTTTTGTTAATAGCAGAGGAAAAACCACTCATAACAAAAACTCAGGTCATGGCCGGGCGTGGTGGCCCACGCCTTTAATCCCAGCACTCACTCGGGAGGCAGAGGCAGGCGGATTTCTAAGTTCGAGGCCAGCCTGGTCTACAAAGTGAGTTCCAGGACAGCCAGGGCTATACAGAGAAACCCTGTCTCGAAACAAAAAATTAACAAACAAACAGACAAACAAACTCAGGTCTTGTCCTAAGAAAACTCCAACTCTAATCCTGTGAAAATGGAGGATGTTTGAGAGGACTGCCTCAGACCAGGGCCACAAACAATTTAGGGCCAGCTAAATTAACAGTTTATCTTTGATCTCCTAGTTTGCAATGTCTAAATTAACTCTACACGGAGGGGCTTACATGCTGAATCAATTCCATGCTGAAACTTAGCAAAGGAGGCCAAGGAGAGGCGTGGACAGAATAGATCATGTTCTTTTGCTCAGCGCTGAATCCTGCTAATGCAAAGATGGATTTGTTCGCATTTGTACCTGGGGACACAGATGCCATATTTAAATACAGGCCACTTGTAAAGGGCTCTCAGCCTCGTAACAGTAAATGCACATCAATGTAAGGCATCACACATAGGAATTACTTACACACCAATAGAGACATCCTGCATGAGGACTGTGGCCTTCAGGGCTTAACCCAAGAACAGGAAGCTAACACAGACAAGTTAGCTCTTGCCCTGGAATTCCTGCCTGGACCGGGCAAGCCAAGGACATCTTACACGTTTTACGCTTTTTCAAGTTTTCAACATCCTGGCTCCACCGCCATCACTAAAGCCAAACCCACGTACGCACAGAGGTACGGATTGGAGTTGCCGCTGTCTTCATACAGTGTGAACACATACCTGGGATGCTCTCTAATTTTCTTCTGAGCTCTTCATTTTCTTGTTGCAACGAGATAACCTCCTGCTCCAGCTCCTGGCATCGAGGGCAGTAGCCTTCTTCTTCCTCTTCCTCTTCCTCCTCCGGCAGCGTAGAGGAGGATGGGTGACCGTGAGACTCAGATGTTGCCGGAGAGGTCCAGCCACCTAAGGTGTGCACCGGGGAGGCTGAGAGAGGGTCCACATCAGCCAGGTGGCCATACTCACTGGCTGATGAGGTGTTTGGAGTCGGGAAGCTCCCCGAGAGCAGATAATTTTGGAGAGAGTCAGTGAACACTCTCAAAAAGGCAGAAGTTTGTTGCTTTCTTTGCATATATTGCATTTCTATGTCTATGTTGTCAGAGGTCTGACTCTGGACCCCTTTCACAATGTGACACTGGTCCTGTCTTTCATTATAACTAGAGCCTTCCTGCTTGACGCAAGAAATCATGGATTGAGAGTGGTTGGAGTCCAGAAGTTTTCCTCCACAGTTTAAGAGACTAAGAACACGACTGCACTGTTGGGCAAAGGCATCCAGGATCATCCGGCTCTCTGGAATGGAAGAAGAGAGATATCAGTGACCAACAGCCAGGCGTGGAAGGAGCAAGGGCCTCCATTTTCAACTTAACCTCATAACACAAAAGGCGCAGTGAAGCCACCCGAGAAATGACGCATAGCTCCCTGCTGTTCTGTGACCAGTGGGGGCCCCAGCCCCTTATTCTGAGAGAAGCCTGGGACCCAGATGAAGATATCCCTCTCTGGTCTGCACAGGTCTGAACTTACACCCTTGGCTTCATTAATATCCTCACTCTAATGAATCGAGCCAGCCACTGCAGACTCAATTCCTCATTGATAGGAGGCCTTACTGCAATCATTACTGCTATTTCTGGAGTGCCCTCTTGCCCTTGCTATTCATCAGCTGATACAATCCCTGCCACAACCACGCAGCTCCCAGATGCAAACTGGAGCAGAGAGATAAGTCCTTGGGAAGAGCTCACTAGAAATCCAAGGTAACACCGAGGGCTCTATAGACAAAGGATGAGCATGAAACGAAACTGTCACCAACACCTGGGCTCAACAGCCTTCCTACTCTGGAATGCTCGCTGAGGTCAGGGTTTAGAGAGACGCAGCAGCGCTGTCTGAAAATGGCTTGTTTCTCTTCTCAGAGCCATTTGCACTGGACTGTCAAGTCTCCTAAAAGGGGAAAAGGCATGGGTGGGGACCACAAAGCCCACATACCTGAACTCTACACAAACTGTCAAGCAGTGGAAAGTAAAAAACAAAGAGAAACCAATCAACTTGCTACAAAGACAAAGAAAAAAACTCTCTCCCACAAAGCAGGATGTTTGATTGATCACACCATGAACCCTGTGACTGTGTTATTTACTGGAAAAAAAAAACCTGTTTCTAGTTGTGGTGTGTCTCAGCCTTAGCATGCACTTTTAATCCCTCTGGCTGGAATACAGACACACCCTTAGTACACATCTTTAATGAATGTAAGTCCATAGAAGGAAGCAGCCGTGTTTGAAAAGTGATGTCTAATTGGCAGACAAAGTGACAAATCAGAGAAAGGTTTGGCAGACTAGCATCTGCCCAACTCTCAAAAGAGCACAGAGAGAAAAAGAGAAGAGGAGGCAGTTTTCCTGGGCTGGTTGTATGGAGACAGGCTGCACAGAGAGAACAAGCTAGACACAGGAGAAGACAGAACGAGCAAGGGAATGAGAAGGAGCCAGATTAGAACACATGGTTAGAGCTGGTTGGGACCAACCAGAGCAATTCAGGAGAAGGCCAGAGATGCCATATGGAGTTAGCGTTGAGCCAGAACAGCAGAGGTGAACCAGCTAACTAGAGATGAGAAAGAACAAGAAAAGGTGAGCTTATTCAGCAGCAAGTCTCAGAGGCTGGAAACATTCTAGGCTCAGATTAGATTGTACAGAACCTAGAAACTTCCAGGACTAGATCTAGGTAGCAGACTGAAGCAGTTAGCCTCAGAGACGAGTATCTTACACTTCCAAATTCTGAAAGCATTACTTAGTGTAGTCCAAAGTCATCTTAAATATGAGCACAAGTGGTTGCCTCTCCTCCCGCTCACCACCATGTAGAAACAGCTCTCACTAGTACAGAGTGACACTTTTCAGGGCGTGTTCAGCAGGAGGAAGTTGCCTTACATTTCTTCTTCCCTTTACGAGATTAATGGTAACACTGGAGAACTCAGGTGCCAGAAACAATTGATGACAAAACTGTAGCTAGCTCCTGGCTTTCTCTGAAAACACTGGCTAGATACTTATGTTTTGTTTGGTCTGGGAAAGAAAAAAAGGATTCTTTTAAGTAAAACACGGTGAGATGAGGTCTTCTTTGGGGTAGAGATGACAGATGTAGTAAAAAATCCCCTAGAAAACTCAGCGTGTGTGATGAACAAAACCACAAGCCTAGCAGTCTGTGCTATCCATGAGCTGTGCTACAGAAGTACCGCCCCAGCTACACAGGAGACCAAACAGGAGGATCATTTAAACACAGGAGTTGGGGACCAGCTTGGGCAGCACAGTGAGGCCCCTTCTCAGAAAACATGGTGGGGGGGGGGTAGGGAGGAGGGGCAATAACACAAGGCAGAGACAGACACTGAACTTCTGTCTGAAACTCAGTGTCTACCATGGTTTGTTTCTTAGTGCATTTTAATGAAGTAGGTACTAGTGAAGTAGGTATTGGGGGAAGATCCAAGTGTCCTGGTTCAATTACTTAATTGAAAGACATAAAGAAATTCTAGCAGTGCCCCCAGTATGCAGAAGTATCTATTCCCCCAAGTCTGTACAATGCTACCATTCTGGGGAATTCTGAGCCCAAACTCTTCTCTGTCTAGGAGAGGACTATAGACTACACTGGGGTGGGAGAATCAGGTGATTACAGGGTCTCAAATATTACCCACTGAGGGATGGGGAGACAGAGCAATTGGTAAAGTGGCTGTCACACACACAAACTTGGATCCAGGCTCCATCTCCAGCACCCATAAGAGATGGATGTAGGTCCATGTTTGTAATCCCATCCCTGGGAGACAGAAGGGTTACTCTGGGGCTCTCGGGCTGCCAGGCAGCCAGCCAGCCAGGCAGCCAGCCTAGCCTAATCGGTTAGACCCTGTCTAAAAACAAGGTAAAGGCTGGAGAGGTGACTTCTAGGTGAAGAGCCTGATGTACAAGCACAGGGATCTACGTTCCATTCCAAGCACCTATAGAAAATAACAGGGGGCCGGGGGCCAACAAATGACCATAATACCAGCCTTGGGGAGGCAGAGACAGGAAGCCACTTGGCACTTGCTGGCTAGCCAGTATAGCTAACCAGCCAGCTCCAGGTCTACTGAGGGACCCCATCTCAAGAAAATGGGGTGACTGTGTAAGAACTGCTTGACTCAAAAGGCCCCATGCCTTAGCTATTGGCAGTTGATAGCGCATGGAGCATGCCTTTTTGGTGGGGTGCCCATGCTCAGAGTGCACTGCCACACCCCCACGTATATACGCATGGTGCTAAATGGGACCTCGTGGGTTGTTAGAAAAGAAGACATCAAGTTGGGAGATGCTCCTGTGGGTCAGGAGGCAGGGAGGAGCTAGCAGGGAGAAATGAGGGATACATGTGATCATATTTGTTGTTTCTATTATTATTATTATTATTCCTATGAATTCTCAAACATAAAGAACAGGATGGGCAATTGAGGAAGTCACCCAACGTTGACCTCTGGCCTCCACTCCCCCGGTCATCCCCCAACCCCCACAACACAGAACCTTTTGTTTTCATAGCGTTTTCAGGTTTAGTCAAGGCAGGGGGTGAAAACAAGACCACCTCTGAGAGGCTAAAGTTCTGGGGAATGCTTTTTTCTTGGTACATTTCCTGACTTTCTCTTCTTAAAAAAAAATCTGTGTGCTGAGGGATGTGCACCACATGTTCTGTAAATGTCAGGCTAACCTCAGGGGTCAGCACCTTCTATCGTTTCGGAACACTGTCATCACTGCATATCCCAGCCTTGCCTATCAACACCCAGAAAGTCTGTTTCCTTCTCCTACCTTGCTATACAGGGGTGCTGGGGTTTCATGCTTGTGCTACAGCGTTTAGCTCTACACACTTGCAAGGCAAGCAGTTTACCCACTGAACCCTCTCTCCAGACTACACCCTGATCTGGGGAGCAATACCACCCTAGTCTTCCTTAGATTATCTCGTGACAAGGTCAAGACCTAGGAATCTTTCCACAGACCTCTCTGAAGGCCTAGGCTGGTCCCCTCTCACTTGGAATATCTAGCCAAATAAATACACCATGGGGCCAGAGCTCAGGAGTGTGGACCATCTCAGTGAAGATACACCAGGGTTGGCAGAGAACATGATGGCTCAGCACAAACCCCTGAACTCAAGCCTGATCACTGATGAAGGTGATCACTGATGAAGGTGATCACTGATGAAGGTGATCACTGATGAGGGTGATCACTGATGAGGGTGATCACTGATGAAGGTGATCACTGATGAGGGTGATCACTGATGAAGGTGATCACTGATGAAGGTGATCACTGATGAAGGTGATCACTGATGAAGGTGATCACTGATGAAGGTGATCACTGATGAAGGTGATCACTGATGAAGGTGATCACTGATGAAGGTGATCACTGATGAAGGTGATCACTGATGAAGGTGATCACTGATGAAGGCCCAGAGTCCTATAGATCCTTGGGAGCCATTTCTTTACTGAACGGCACAAGTGGAGAGGTGTCTCACTCTTGCTATTTTACTTCCTTGGTTTTGTTCTTTTATTAGTAAAATCAAAGGACGGTATTGATCGGGGATGTTCACCTCTACCACAAGAGCGGTTTTCATTCTGTTTAATCCTATAATCCCACACAAGACCTTACGTTGTATTTACTGTTTGCATTTTAATCATCGAGGCTCCAATTGATTTACACCCCATACCCCCCCCTACCATAACCTTGACAAAAAGGGAGGAATACAAAAGGAAAGGCTAAGACAGAACCTTCTAGAAAGAGCTGCTCAAGTACATTTGTTCAGGGTCCTACAATACACTGAGCAGTTTTAACCATATTGATGAATCACATTATAGCATGGATTTTTAAGGGGGAAAAAAATCTGACTTAGGGACAAGCGTGATTTGTTTTCTTAATTGAAGGATAAACTCATAACATGCTGAGAAAAAAATCATTATGTAATATACTACATTATGAAGATAATCTATTAAAGTGCACTCAGAAAAATCAGAGAATGGCGGGGGGATCACAGAACAGTTGTTTTTGCCTGCAGAGCTACACAGGCAGATTTTTAAATGATTCTGAATTTGCTCTCAGAACCAATCTATAGGAAAATGGCGATTGTAAACAGTTAAGGTCGAATTTTCCCTGTTTTCAAAACCTTGACCTATCTGGACAGTATATCTTAACATCAACATACAGAAGAGTGTAATAAAAATATTAGCATTGCACTTAGAGGGAGGGGGGCCTCTTAACTCGTATGCTCCACAACCAGCAACACTTCAACTTCTGGACAGCCCTACTGTCAGAAACCCACGTGCTGTGCAGTCCCTTACCACTAAGAAACGGACAAAAGTTCTGTCCCTGGGAATGCAACCCGATGGCTGCTGGCCCTGGAGTCTTCACTGAGTTTTCATTTTTTTTTTAACTGTTTTTTTTTTTTTTTAAATCTCTCGTCATAGAGCGTCTCACATTCAGGAAACATAAAGTCAACCATCTACAAACAGACTTTTAAAGGCTGCCTATCCCTAACGTCTCACAATGTTAATAAATCCCAATTCCAACGCCCTCTGGATGACCACTTAGCATGCTTTACAGCTCGGCCTACTGGGAGATAAGAGCAGGCTGTGAACTGTGCCCACCCTGACTCTAAAGGCCTAAACTCACGGTGATGATTATTTTTTTTAATTAAGATTTCCATTTCTTGAGATCTTTCTGCACTTGTGGTTTTAATCCATCCTCAAGCTGTGCCCGGGAGGAGGATGGGAGGCAGGCTATCGCACACACTGCCTCTTCTCGTCTCTAACGGCCTTCTTTGTAGGGAAAGCTGTGCACAGACTGTGCCCATCACGGCCGATCCCTCAGAGAATTCCGCCTCTGCGAGGGAGATCACAGCACTGAAGATTAGTGGTAACCTTTTGATTTTAGCTCAGCCAAGGGTAAAATACATTAATATTAAAAATGTAGAAGCAGGAAAAATTTTTTTAGTGACCTATTCTGTAGCCACATCTATCAAAGGACTTCCAACTAGTTCAAAATAGAGGGTTCCCTTAAAATGTAACCTCTTTTTAGGAGGACTTTACGGCATGGTACAGGAGACATAAGTTAGAAAATTAGATTGTCTTGGAAAACATGACCAGCATCTTAAATCAATGAAGGATGCCTTAAAAAAGACCAATTTTTTTTTCCATAATGGCAAACATCAACACAGCAAAACAGAATGCAATTTTTCTAAATAAATAAATCAATGATGTGTCAAAAATTAACAGATGAGTTAATATTCTCGGAGCCACCAAAAGCAGGTGGTGCTTCCTAATATGCATCCTGCTCAGTCAATCCCTGAATATTTTCTGGACCATCGGTATATAAAATAGGATGCTGCTATTTGTGATGGCAAACAAAAGCAATCATGCCTGCCAAGCACATAGTATAACAGGCAGCATTTCAGCTCTGCTAGACAGAAAGTAATTAGAATGCTTTTAATGTCCAAA
Source organism: Mus musculus (assembly GCF_000001635.26). Lineage (NCBI taxonomy): Eukaryota > Metazoa > Chordata > Mammalia > Rodentia > Muridae > Mus > Mus musculus. Next base: position 67,424,195 of record NC_000071.6, read on the forward strand.
AGAATGATGCTGATAGGCTGCCACAGATGTGTAGATTTATGAATATTTATATGGTGGTTTATGGCTGACACTTTTATCAGTTGAAGAAGATAAAATATCTGCCTGACTCAAAAGCTTGACAGTCAGGTTAATAAAATCTCATTAAAGAGAATGACCTATGCAATTATATAGGATTTATTGTAATTCATTTTTGATTGTACTCTGCTTAAAGATGCAATTTCCCATTTCCTGATGCCAAATTTAGGCTGCGTATCAAGATCTACGTGGGTTTTAACTCTAAGCCTCCCACAGAGGAAAAATATGCTTTTTAAACCATGGTGTATTACCCCTTTTAAGGAAAATTATACTCTTCATGAGACTTTATAAGAATGTTGAAAAAAATCTATTTTTAATCACATATTTCTTCTCCCAATGGCTTGTAGCATTTAATGGCAAATAAGACTCACTCCAACCCTTTCATCTTTTCAGCATATTTACCCTGGACAGTCAGTCATCTCCTCTACGCAGAGCTCATTTACCACAATGCTGTTTGACTATTTCCAGCTGACAAGGTGGCCTGAACACTCAGCACAATTACTCTGCTGAGAGAGAAGGCAACAGGCAGAGCCCCACCTGCCCCACCCCCAGGCGGTTAAAAGGCCCAGTCGAGCAGAGAAGCTCATTGGCTCAAAGTGGCACCATTAGTTCCTCAAAGAACCAATCAGCTCTTCAGGTGGCTGTCCCTCTGATGGCTACTCACATGGCTGTGCCTGTTGAGAGATGGTCTGCTCATTAGTGATTAATATTACCTTAGTTCTGTGGCTTCCCCCTCTACATCCAGAACATTCTCCAGGACACAGGGAAGAAACCTACTGTCCAGTTCCCATCTTTCCAACAAACACCACTAGGTGGGCATCCAGAGCCCCATACACACACAAGAAAAGCCCCAACCAGAACAGCCTTGAGAAAACTGGTAATAAGTTTGAAGGCAAAAAAAAAAAAAAAAAAAAAAAGAAGAAGAAGGAGCCGTCCTATCCTTAGATTCAGCAACAATGGCTTCTAACTTGTGACAGAGACAAACCAAAATAGGAAATTGGGAAAAAATACCCAGGGGAGGAGAAAACAGACCCCCAAAAATTCCAAATGAAGGAAAGACGGCAGAGTAACTTCCAGAACAAGAGCAGCCATGGGAAGAATGGTGAGAAACTGAGGCTGAGAGAAATAACCCGGTGAGTGTCAGGGAAGAGCAACCTCCGGATGCAAATAGTAAGGAGGGGTAGGACCATAGTATTCTGGAGAAAGTCAAAGACTGAACCGCAATAGCTTGAAGGAAGTGCTTTATCAAGGGCTGAACCAAGAAGGTAAAGGGTTGGTCCCCAAAGAGTTGGCTGGAACCAACATTATACAAGAGTGCAAAATATGGGAAAAGGGAAAAGGACTCACACTACTGGAAAGCAACATACAAAAGCAAAAAAAAAAAAAAACCAAAAAAAAACAAAAAACAAAAAAAAAAACACAAAACGCCAAGCAGGGGTAACAGACACAGCCAAGAAGTAGCAGGGGAGCCCCCAAAACAAGTTCCAAGCAAGACCCTGTTTCAAAACCAAAAGCCAACGGAACATGAAAGCAGAGAAGAGCCCAACAATGAATATAAAAACACAACACAATGGGATATGAGGGCAAAGGCAACAGAGGAAAAAAAACATCCCAGAAATAGTAAGGAAGCCCACGTAAGAACTCCAATTCAGAATCGCTAACATCTCCAAATCATTGGGGAGACGACAGAAACAAGGCTTCACTATAACCTGTAATTAGATTTTCTTTCTCCAAACCAATCCTTCACATGTCAAAATATTGACAAACAGCAGAGCTCTTAGCATAGGCATCTATAACTCCTTCAGAGACAATGCCCATCTATTGTCACTAGGAAGAAAAAAAAAATCCAACACAAAGTCTTAGATTCGCTGACAATCTGAATCTAGGAGGCTCTTAAGTGCCCTGAAAGGCCTGAGCAGGTTCTGATGAGCCCATAAACGTGGCTGTGTGTCCTTCCCTCAGGAGCTGAGACTGGGTGCAGGCCTTGCTCAGTGCTCGCTCACATTCCCTAGAGGAGATAAAATCTCGACCTCTGGGTAGGTGATCCCATGGAGACTCATTGACATAGAAACCAGGGTCTCAAGGACAGGGTGGGTGGGGATTTTAACTCTGCTCTGTGGATGCTCCTGTGCAGCGACCCCTTGCCCACGCCAAAAAATCTTCACTCCCCACCCCACAACCCAGAGCAGCAGAACCGCGGATAAAGCTAGGGGGACTGTGCGCCATGGACACCGGAGCGCACAGAGAACAAGAAACCCAGAGACCCCAGGAGGAGCCCAAGTGGTCCAGGTCTGCCCTACTGGGGCCGGGATCTTCAAAGGTCAGCTCCCCCCACTCCCCCAGGCAAAGAACCTCCGAGAAGGACAAGTAGACCTCGGGCGGGCGGGCAGGCGGGAAAGGGAAGTGTGGCGTGGGGGAAAAAGTGAAGTGGCCGGGAATAAAATGGGCGTCTCCTCGGAGTGGCCTCAGCCCGCTGTCCCGGGGCCTGTCCCCTCCCCAGCTCCCCGCCCAGGGCCTGCTCTCTTCACAGGCTCTCCCGCTGCCCTCCCGGGTGCTCGCCAGGAGCCCGCACCCCACAGCCACCTGTTAAGGCGCGCGCGCCGTCGGAAGCTCGGGTCACCGCGGCGCCCCGGAATCTTCCAGAAGTTACTACTGCCCGAGCGTAGCACGCTCCCGAGGCCCACGGGGACCACGGGGACAGCGCGCACAGCCTCTCCGGACCCCCCGATTCCCACGCCCTCCCCCCCTCCACGCCACCTTCGGAGCTCCGCAAAGTTGCGGCCCGGGAGTCTGTACCTGCACTGAGCTCCAGGCTGGCGCCGTCGCTACCCGCGCCGCTGCTGCAAGCGCCGGTCGCCGGGCCAGGGCCGTACCTGACGACGGCGGCGAAGGACGACGACGACGAGGCGGCGGGGGCCGCGAGCGGCGGAGGCGGCGGCGGCGGTGGCGCCGGAGTCCTGGGATGGCCCGGGGGCGCGGCGGGTGTGCAGGACGGCGACGACGACGAGGCGGCGGCGGCGGCGGGGGCCCGGCCTGACCCGGCCGGGTAGGACGGCTGCGTCGGGAACGGCGGCGGCTCGCTGCTGCTGATGGGCACGGCGGCGAGCGAGGCGAAGGGCGGCGGCGGCGGCGGCGGCGGCAGCGGGGACGGCCGCGCGGGCGACAGCTCGAGCAGAGAGGGTCTGTCGTAGCGCTTGGCCAGCGCCGGCCGCCGGCTGGGGAACGTCTTGAGGACGCTGTAGGGGCCGCGCTGCTTGTAGATGCGGGGCGCGCTGGGCCCCTCCTCCGCCGCCTGCATCTCGGGCTCCATGCCGAGTCTGAGGCCCTGCCCGCCCCGCGCGCGGCTCCGGAGGTGGCTCGGCCGCCCGGCCGCCTGCTCTACCCCGGCGCGCGCCGGCGGGAAGGCGTGTGTCTGCGCCGTGGCCGCCGCCGCCGCCGCTGCCTGTCGCCGAGCCTGGCATCTCCGAGCCCCCGCGCGGGGGGCTGCCGCCCAGCGCTGATTGACAGCCCGCCTCGCCAATGCCTGGAGGGAGAAAGGAGGTAAGGAGCAAGTGTTTAGGGTAATATCTGCTAATGATGATGGGGGCGGGGCGGGGCCTGGGCCCGGGCGGCCCGCGCGATCGGCGCTTCGGACAGGGTCGTGGGGGGAGGTGGGGAGGGGGAGCCCGTGGCCCGAGGGGACCCGGTGGGGGAACGGAACCTGGAGGGCGTCCCGGTGGGGACAGGTGGAAGAGGTGGCGTCCCGGCTCTCTCGGCTGTGGACGTGAGGCGGCAGCGGTTGTCCGCAGGGTCCGAGCTTTGGAAAGGAGTTCCCGGCGCCCTCCTGCGTGACCTCCCAACTCTCGGAGTGCACGAAGGGGGTGGTACCTAGAAGTTAGGGCGGGGTCGCCAGAGTGCAAGGGTGGGACAGCAAGTTCTTCTAGAAGGAAGCTACACCTCCCTCCCCCCGCCCCCCTCCCGAAAAAGAACATCTCGAAGGACTTGGCACAGGCCGCTGGGAGGTTTGTCCTGCCTTAGGGTCTTGCTGTCCCAGGTCTGGCGGCCGAACCAGAAAGCACTCAGGGCCTAGTGCTTCCATACTGTTTCGCTTGTTCTCCATAGGGAGCTGGGCGAGAGAGCACAGAGGCGCCATCATTTCTTTCCATTCTACAGATTTGAAAACTGAGGCTCTGAAAGACCAGATTTGAAAACTGAGGCTCTGAAAGACTAAAGGGAAATATGCAAATTCACGCAGAGGAGTTTGTGAGTGAATTGCACGGTTACATATAGGTCTTCAGAATGTAAAATAGCTGGTAGACAGTGCAATTCAAGGGAACAAAATGATCCCACGGTTCCCTTTGGGATGGTGACTGCTTTGAACATTATTATATTATCTATGCATATACGTTGCAAGACCAAAGTGGCCTGGGATCACCCTTTCCTTGCGTTGCTCATACTACCCGGCACCACCGGGCTAAGGATTCAGTGATGAAGATCTCAGTAATTTGCCGAAGCTGCCCCGTAAGGTTCTTCAAACACAAGGAAGGGTTCCGGCCTCTGCCAGTCACTCCTTCCTGTCTCAAAGGGAGCATCCTCTAGTTAGGCCTACCCCAATCCCTGCATCCCCTCTTCCCAAGCTTGGGTTTCAACCTCGTTCATCATTATCCAGGTCCTTGATGAATGAAGCTCATCTCTCCAATCTGGAGTTGCTTTTTTATTCAGAGCTATCCTTCAGTCTTGGGAAAGTGACCCATTTTCTCCTGGGGGCCAGGACTTTGGCCTCTCATTTTCCAGATCTCTCCCATTGGAAGAGTTCCTCTCCCTTGCTGTTTCCAGAGTCTCTGCTCACCCACTCTGGACTGTCTTCCTCTCCTCAGCAAGCTCCTCTGATAGTGCTGTGCCCCTCCCCCATTTATTAGAGATGAAATAAATAATGCCATAAATAAAAGTATTTGGGAGTCCAGGAACTGTCAGGGCTGATTAGGGCATAGAGGACATTTTCTTTCTCATTATGCAAAAGCATTTCATGGGGAAATAAAAGAGGTTTCATTGTAACTCATGCATGTCATATTTCAAGGAATTCACGATATTAATCATATTTAACATTATTTGCAGCGTTTCTTCTCCCTGGCTTCTGAAAACTGCTAAATGAGGACACGTGGATCACTGGGAAGAAAGGGCGGGCGATGAGCAAGTGAGGGACAGTTAAGAAATAATGAAACGCTGGTGAAAGACAGAGAGAATGAGATGCCGGGGAGATGTTTCTTAGGCACCGAAGGGAGAGGTGGGGGAGAGGCTCCCGAGCCGGGAGACAGCTGAAACTGAATGATATACGGAGGAGATAAATGGTAACAACCCTCCCCTCACTTTCCTGTCTAGAGAGCAGTTCTGAATTTTGCATCGAAATCTTTCCCTCCCACATTTACTCCCTGATAATTTGCCAGTAACTCCCTGCTTTGGAAAAGAAATTAGGGTGGTCATGGTGGTGGTCATGGGGCTGAGCAGAAGAAAACCTTCAGTCCTTTGGTAAGAAAATGATTTCCTGTATCTGGGGCAGAGCTTTCTCTTAGATTTATTAATTTTATTTGTATGAGTGTGTTGCCTGCATGTGTATATATGCACTGCATGGATACCTGGTGCTGGAGGATCTGGAACTGGTAGCACAGTTGTGAGCCACCATGTGGGTGCTGGGAATTGAACCCAAGGCCTCTGGTTCAACAAGTGTGGCCACCTCTTTAGCCCTTATGTACATATTTTAAATTTATGTTAACCTTGCCACTCAAACACCTTGAGAGACCGGGAACGATACTTTCTTCATGTTTTACTGACTAAAGGAACCACCTCTATTTTATATCCCCAAATAGCCATTTCTACAAAAGTGAATATTCTAATGAATGGTTGCGGTAATTGGGTTGGAAGCGTAGTCCCCAGTGCAACAGGATTGGGAGATGGGGCCCAAGAGTAGACATTTAGTACATACAGGCTGTGTCCCCAAGCTTGGATCAATGCCTGTTACAAAAGAGCTTGAGATTGTGAGTGAATTCTTGGGTGCTCGTGTGGGTGATGCCTCTGCCACTGTATGGTGCGTACTACAAGAAGGTTCTAACCGGATGCTGCTGCCCAGCAACCCTGGATGTCTCAGCCTTCGGAATTGCAGAAAGAAACAAAATAAAACAAAACACCCCCCCCCAAACCTACCTAATTGATGATATTCTGTCACAGCAAAAAAACATAACCTTGTATAGGGAACAAGATAAGGATTGTTGCAACAATTTCTTTACAATGTGAAAATGCCCAGGTAGTAGAGTATGGAAGAATTTGGAAGCATAAATTTGAAAAAGCCTAGGTTCCTATGAATGGAATATTAATGCTGATTCTAATAAAGACTGTTGCAGGATATTTGATCACATGGCCTCCTCCAGAACTCTGAACTGGAAATCTTGTTACTTGTGGCTAGGTCCTCGCACACAGCTTTAACCCAAGAGCTGCAGACAAGAGCTAAATAAAGTCAATGGTAGGCTAGGAGATAGAGCTAGCAACCAGTTGGTAGGGACTGTACATAAGAAAACCCAGGAAACACGCCGTTAATCCCAGCACTCGGGAGGCAGAGGCAGGCAGATTTCTGAGTTCGAGGCCAGCCTGGTCTACAGAGTGAGTTCCAGGACAGCCAGGGCTATACAGAGAAACCCTGTCTCAAAAAAGAAAGAAAAGAAAAGAAAACCCAGGAAAGAGAAAGGAGGGCCTTTGAGTTGAAGGGTGTAGGAGTTCTTTTCTTCGGGGACATCAGGGACATTGGGGGAGTAGGAAGGTCAGCTGCGTGGGTGCTTCCCCTGTCTCTTTGAGCTGGCATGGTAGCTGGCTCCTGAGTCTTCGTTTGGTAAATTGAACATTTGGGATTTGGTTTTAAAAACCACAGACGACTGGGAACTATAGGTAAAGTGTGGGACTTTTTTTTTTTCAATGAGCTTAAGCAGTTTTGATCCGTGGTAGAAAAGTAAGCTTTGGTGGTTCATGAGTGTAATCCCAGCACCGTCCCCTCGTCTGGCACCCACTGAGGAGGCCACTCAAGTGGCCTGACCTGACCATACCCAGACCCTATTGAGGAAGGCGGGTGGAGAGAAGAGCATTCTGATGAGTGTCTGATGGGAATGAGGAAATGAGCTGGAGTAAAGACTATCTTTGTTTGAGCCGGGCAGTGGTGGCACATGCCTGTAATCCCAGCACTTGGGAAGCAGAGGCAGGCAAATTTCTGAGTTCGAGGCCAGCCTGGTCTACAGAGTGAGTTCCAGGACAGCCAGGGCTACACAGAAAAACTCTGTCTCGACCCCCACTTCCCCAAAAAAGACTATCTTCATTCCACAGAACTCTGTGTGTGGAAGGCAAAACTTACACATAAAGAACAGCGAAGTGCTAAGATGTTTGGCAGAATAAATATCTAAGTAGTCGCAAAGCCTTCAGAAGGCTGTGTAGCCTCTTTTGCCTGAGAAAGGAGAGATGATTTTAAAATGGAATTTATAATCGAAGGGAATGCAGAGCAGAAAGATGGGGAGATTTTCAGCCTGGCACGGTAGGAGTGAAAAAAGCATGCCCAGGAGAGAGTACTACGGGTATAGCCAGTCACCCTTTTGCTCAAGAGATTATTTGGGCTCCCGTTGCTCCAGTTCTAGTTCCCAGGATAATGAGAGAGTAGCCTTAACCATGTTTCTGAAATCTTTTAGACAAGCTAGGACTTTGAAGGCAAGGTTTCCAGAAAGGCATTTGCTGGCCAGAATCACCTTGAAAGGCACCTACATTCTGGGTGCAGCACTCCCTGGCTACTCCAGGTGTGCCTCAAGTTAGACTAGGTTAGCTTAGAAGGGCGGAAGTGGTGAGCTTTGGAAGTGTCTGTGTGGGCCAACTGGGACCAGTTTTCAAAGATGTTAGACAGTTTGGAGCTTTAGGCAGAGACATGGCTGGGTTACTACAGAGCATTCCACTGAGGGCGGTGTTTAGAGAAGGCAAACACCTTCTCCCGCAAACAGTAGAGCCGCTAGTGTCCAGCCCCATTCTGGGAAAGCCGAATAAGTGAATCCCAGCAGAGAGTAAAGAGTGTCCACCGAATACTTCCGGGGCCCAAACCCTTTAGGGCAATGATCCTCAACCTTACCGATTCTGCGACCCTTTGATACAGTTCCTCATGTTGTGGTGACCCCTCCCCCAACCGTTTTTCATAACTGTAAATTTGCTAAATGTAACCATAATGTAAACATCTGATATGCGACCCCTGTGAAAGGAGGTTGTGAACCACACGTTGAGAGCCACTGCTTTCGGGCCTCTAGGAGGTGACAAGTAGTTATTCTGGGGTCCTATGCTTTAAGTATATGGTTTAAATACGATGGCTCCTCTGTTGGGAACCGTCATATTTGTGGTTTTGAGATAAGGTCTCACTGTATCCAAAAGTGGCTTGGAAGTCACTGTGTAGCAGAGTACAGACTAGAATTTGAAGTGATTCCCCTGCCTCAACTTCCGAAGCACTGGGATTACTGCATGCTGGGGTTACAGACCTTGGCCACCATTCCTGGCCTATAGTTGTATTTGGATAATGTGTTTGAGTTCCCTGACTCCCAGTTGGCAAGGAATTAGCCTGAGGATGAATTAAAATACCTGATTTAAACGCCGCTCCTGGACTTAGGACTTGTAACCTGGCATTGGAATGAATTTACACTTTGCGGGATTTTGAGGTGGACACTTGTATGTATGTATGTATGTGAAAATAGCATGCATTTTTGAGGCCGGGGGAGGGGGAGGGGGCACAATACTAATGATTTGAATCTGTCTCCCAATATTATGTAGCAGAAACAATCCCCAGTGTGACAGTGTTGGGAGCTAGGGCCCGGTGGGAGGTGGTTAGGTCCTAGGGGTTGCCCACCTCCCCCATGAAAGGATGGATATGGAGTATATAGGCTACAAGTATGTCTGTTGTACTCCCTCACCCACACACTGTCTGTTGTGTCATAGAACAGGAGGAAAGCTCTAGCCAATAAGACCCGCATCCCTGGACTTCCAAGTCTCCAGAACTATAAGCCTAACAAATGACACATGACCCTCTCTGGAATTCTGTTGTAGCATCGCAGAAATGAATTAAGACAGTGGCTTAGCTTTGCTTCCTATAAAAGGTCTCCTGGAAGAAACATATTAGAAATGTAAAGCAGACACTTTTCATATCCACACACAGGCAGCGTCTTAGCCCGCATCACAGAGAATCGTTTTCCTAGCCGAGAGCACGTGTAATCCAAACGCTATGGACGCAGAGATAAGAGAATCCTGACTTTGAGGCCAGTCGGGACAGCTTAGTAAGACCCTGTCTCAAGACAGAATTAAAAAAAAAATGCCAGTAGTCTAGCTCAGCGGTGGAGTAGACCCCTTTAAGTTGTGATTATCACCCCTCCCACCTGGGTTATACTGAACCCAGAGCTGTGTGTGGATGTGTGGAGCAGAGCCTGCTTGACCTTGGCTGACCAGAACACTGCGATTGTGGATTGATGGACAGACACTCAGGACCAAAGTTACTCTGGGCTCCTTAGGCCCTTTCCTATCCTTCCCTTTCAACCCCGTATCTGTTCTAACATCCTTGTGAGCGGGTTAAGATCTTACAGTAAGTCACTAACCTTAGGGGACCTGTGACTTCCACCAACTCTAAAGCTAAGAGTATTCTGACATCTCGGCCTGTAGAGAAGACTTCCTTTCCACCGTGCGGTAGCTTCTCCGAAATTGTCTATCAGTGATCTTGAAATGTGTCTGTTTATCACCTTTGTTCTGTGGCTGTGAACAAAGCCTCTTCTACAGTGGAACGTGCTGTTCAGAGAAGCTCTAATCTGTGTCCTAACCCATGGTCACTGTCTTTGCCTAAGAATAAGCTGTTTTCTTTTCTCTTTGAATGCCAAGTTGTTGCTTTGGTATAAACACAATAGAGCTAGGCACTTTTTAAAAATTACATTTATTTCTTATTGATTACATGTATTTATGTGTCTGGGTACATGTGAAGGTCAGAGGACATCTTGCTTGAGTTGGTTCTGTCCTTTCTTAATAAATTCTCTTTTTTTCTAGATTTATTTATTGTTATATTTAAGTACACTGTTAGCTGTCTTCAGACAGGGCGTCAGATCTCATTACCGATGATTATGAGCCACCATGTGGTTGCTGGGATTTGAACTCAGGACCTTAGGAAGAGCAGTCAGTGCTCTTAACCGCTGAGCCATCTCACCAGCCCAGAGCTAGGCACTTAACAAAGCCATAAGTAACACTCAGTAAACATCTTGCTCTGCTCTGTAGTCTGAGTCATAGGACAGTGACTTCATCATTATCTGCTCTTGGGGGCCTTACAGAGATGGTAATGACACTCATGCTTTCTACCTCTTTAGATATTTACTCTTATCTCAAAAATACGAGATAGTGACCTTTTGAAAACCAAGGGGCTATATATGGACAGGGTGAGTTTTTTGATTGGCAGCCTGTCAATTCCTTGAGCCATCTAGAATATAGCTTTTAAATAATAACTCAGCCATGGGAAATGCTTTTTATTGCACCAATTTCAATGATATTTAATGAGCTTCTGATTGACTGTTTGATCTCCCAATGTTTTGTGCTACTTTTAATTCATTTCGTATAATAGAAAAAAAAAGTAATTGGAATAAAATTTTGTGACAAGATAATGACCTTCCACTTTGAAATTAAATGTCTGATTAGCTTCAACATTTTAATGCCGAGATGATACTGCAGCAGGCACGGGAGTGTGCGTACTGTCATTCCATAGGAAGTGACTGAGAAATACGCCTTTGCTTTACTTATTGCATGGTGAATGGGCGTGGTGTCTACAGAATCATAGATGTGCAGGCCTAGAGGAAACGCTGCAGTCTGACCGAACCCATGTCTGTAGTTTTTAACAACTCTGCTACACGGTTGTACAAACCATGTTTCGGTACCAGTGATGGAGATCTCACTGCCTCCAAACACTTCATCCATTCACCCGGATATTAGTCAAAAATATTTATTGTGTGTTTACTATGCTAGGTGTCTTTGTGGGCACCGAGGGATATAATGGTGAGACGTACCAGGGTCCATTGAGGGAATAAGGAGAAGATAATAAATTAGTTGCCAACTTGCAAATTTTTGAGAGCCGCAATTACTGAGAAAGGTGGGTAAAGGGTGTTCCCGTCCAGCCTCTTTTCCTTCCACATAACTAAGGAAGTCTCAAATCTTCTACCTGGTTGAGGGTGACCTTGAAAACAGAGAAGACCGCCGTTAGGTGGGTTGATTTGGATAGCAGAGAGAAAGGCAAGAGGTTAGGCGTGTCAGGCAAATGGCGGAACCAAGGGCCAAGAGCAGGTGGGGACTGAGCAGGGCAAGGTTTGCCAAAAGAATATCAGAGACTTGTTCTAACTGCAGTGCCGACTCCGGAGGGACCTGACCTGTGGAGTGACATGAGCAGATTGATGTTATTAAAATCTAATTTTCAGCCAGGCAGTGGAATTGCACGCTTTTAATCCCAGCACTTGGGAAGCAGAGGCAGAGGGATCTCTGAGTTCTAGGCCAGACTGGTTCCAAAGTGAGTTCCAGGACAGCCAGGGCTACATACACAGGGAAACCCTGTCTCGAGAAAACAAATGAAACAACAGAAAAGACCATTTTCAGAAAAGGTACAACCGTGACTCTTATAAAGACAGTAAAAACAAGCATGTGCTAGAGATTTTATTAGGTGTACTTGATAGCCTCATGGTTTCAAAGGAAATGCTAGTATCGAGAGAAGAAAGGAAGGCTAACAAAATGTGTAGATTCATTTTTCCACCGGAAGTGGGCAAAGGCGGAAGGGAGCCTTTTCCAGAAAGGATAACTTGGATGTCTAGTAATTATCTGAACTTGAAAAGTAGAAAAATCAATCAATCAATCAATCAATCAAATTAAAACCAGTGGAAGAAAATGAGTTTCAGCAGATAACTACAAACCAAGAGCCATTAGACACAACAGCGTGACCCTATGAAACCTAGTATTTTCTGCACTGCTTTTTAGAAAACAAAAGGACCATTTTAAAGATCATTTTCAATTCACAGGAGGTCAAAAAGACGGAATAGAGAGTCCCAGATACCTTGTATCTAGTTTTTACAAGGAGCACACCTTGTGCTATTATGTTCGTTGCATGAAATATACACCCTTTTGAGGATTCGCATGTAACTCAAGGCCATTGAGACTCACCTGTTTGCTACACACATGCATAGTATGTTCCTTTTTATGACTGGAGAGTAGCCTTTGGTATGGATGCACTATATGCTTTTAGCCAGTCCTTTTTTGTGGGATATTATGGCTGTTAGCAGTCTGGAGGGATTATATGCATCTAGCCAACCTCAACAATGCTGTGCAGGTTTTTTTTTGTGTGTGTGAAGGTAAGTTTGGTTTGGTTTGGTTTGGTTTGGTCTGGTTTGGTCTGGTTTTTCCAAATAGGATCTTTCTCTGTCCTAGAACTTGCTCTGTAGACCAGGCTGGCCTTAAACTCAGAGATCTGCCTGCCTCTGGCTCCTGTGTGCTGTGATTAAAATGATTAAAGGGATTAAAGGCCTATATTTACTACTGCATGGTAATTCTTATTCTCTGGGGCCAAGTGGCTAAGAATGGGCTGTCAGTGTGCTTTAATGTGTCTTAACAATTCTCCTTTTTTTTTTTTTCTTACAGGATTTGTCTGACAGCAGAGAGAGTTTTCAAATCAGCAGCTGTGTGATCCTTTTAAAATAGAATTGTGCTTCTCTTGGGTGGGTGTGGTGATATATGCCTATGATCCCAGCATTTGGGAGGCAGAAGCAGGCAGACCTCTGTTAGTTCAAGGCCAAGCTAGTGTACATCATGATATCTGGGACAGTCATAGGGCTACATAGTAACACCCTGTAGAGACCGTGTCTTAAAACAAAACAAGACAAAACAAAAACAACCACACACACACACACACACACACACACACACACACACACAATCAGCTTCCAGTCTCCCCTTCATTGTCTTTCCCCTCTGTGGTTACACTTTGCCTCTTAGAGCACATTCCTCTCTCCACTGCAGCCTCACTGGTCTTTTTGAGCAGGTCAAAGGTATTTTAGCTGGCATGTTTTTCCCTGGAGTGTATACACAGTTCTTTTCCATATCTCTTGTACGTTTTCCTGTGGTATCCCTGTTTCAGTGAGGCCTTCACTAAGCTCCCTGCTTACAACTGTAACCCTGGCCCTTTCTTGTCACACACACACACACACACACACACACACACACACACACACACACACCTCCCTTCCTATCTAGCACTGTCACTGTCTGTCATACTATGAAGTGCCATTGTGGTGAGATTATAACTCCCTCACAGGAAGGGAGGTCTGCTGAGTCAGCAGGTAGACTAGTGCCTAGCACATGACAGAGCCCCAGTGAACCTGCTGGGTGAGGAATGGCTTGAAGAGCTGTGGAAGCAGCTGGAGGAAGTGCTAACATTACCTAGATGGAGAGGGGAGAGGCAGCAGTCATGCTAGAGGGACGAGAGAACACTTCAGTATTTCAGTGTTTCAGGAAGCGCATATCCTATTGCAGCCAGCTCCGAGCAGAGGAAAGGTTCAACCTTCGTTCTCTCTTCCAAATGAAGTCTGTAATAGTTTTCTTTTCTTTCTGTAAAGGAGGCTCTGTTGAGCCTGTTTGGAAAAGTGATGTCCTTTTAAAGAATATATAAAGGCAGTCATTTTAAAAAACTGAATTACTGGGTTTTTTTTTCACTAATAGTATTCTAGATTCGTGAGAACTCTTACAAAGAGTAAGAGACCTCCCAAAATGGGGAAACAATGTAGGGGAGAAGAAAGCTGATTGTGTGTGTGTTTGTGTGTGTGTGTGTGTGTGTGTGTGTGTGTGTGTGTGTGTGTGTGTGTTGAGACAGTCTAACTACAGGGTGTCATGATGGAGCCTAGCCTGAGGTACCCACAAGGACTGGAGCTTAGGTGGTGCAGGGTAGACAGGCATGTTCCTGAGATGTTACTAGCAACCCCCTTCAATCTGCCTCCCACCTGCTCCTGTCTTCGTGTCCATCCGTTTTGCTGTGTGTTCCTTGCCAGTCCACATGGCCCCAGAGGTTGTCAGCTGTGTGCAGAATATCTATTTCTTATCAGATTTGGAGGTGTCAGCATAGAGCACCGTTGCCTAATTGGGTCTTGATGATTGATGGTTTCATCCATGAACACTTCCAATATTACAATGTGAGTAGCATTTCCCTTGAAGCAAAGAGAAAAACAAAGACTTGCAGATTTCCCCACACCCACAGCTCATTTAAAAAGTTTAACTGAAAACTCTCCGATTTAACCAAAGTAGCCGGTGACCCTTTTGAAGTTTCGAAAATTTGACCCTTTAGTTTCTTATTCTTTGCTTCCCTTCAATGCCTAAGGAAAAATCACCTCCAGAGAGCAGAAATCACCATGGACAGAAATAGTAAATGTTTGAGATATTTAAGAAAACAAAATGGGATATTGAAGCCTGGGCAGGAAAGAGAAAAAGAAAGCATAGAGAGCAGAGAGACGAAATGTGTGTGATCCAGGTCTTCAGTTTCTATTGCAAGATCAGCTTCCATGGTGCCTCTGCTGGCTTTCCCTGCCTGGGGACTATATTGTGATGGAAAGACCAAAGTGTCACGGGTGGTACATGCTCGCTCAGCAGGGAGTGGAACTATTAGAAGGTGGGGCCCTGTTGGAGTATGTACGGCTATGTTGGAGTATGTACGGCCTTGTTGGAGTAGAAATGTCATTGTGGGTGTGGGCTTTAATACCCACGGCCTTGCTTCCTGGAAGCCAGTATTCTGCTGGCAGCCTTCAGATGAAGATGTAGAACTCTCAGCTCCTCCTGTACCATGCCTGCCTGGATGCTGCCATGCTCCTGCCATGATGATAATGGACTGAACCTCTGAACCTTGTAAGCCAGCCCCAGTTAAATGTTGTCCTTATAAGAGTTGCCTTGGTCATGGTGCCTGTTCACATTAGTCAAACCCTAAGACAAGGTGATACTGTGTCTTAAGTGTTTAAGCCGAGGTTTAATCTCACAATACCACAGGAGCGTGGTCTTTCACAGAGAGGTTCCCGAAGTGAGCCAGTGAAATACAGTCCTAGATATTGGCAACTATAGGCTTGGTAACAACACACAGACTATCTAAATTAATCCGTACCATCGGCCCCTTGGGCCCTAAAGCAACTGGATTTGACTGGCTGCCTGGGGTATTTCATAGTTTGTTAACAAATTTGCTGTGAACAGTCATATTTCTGTTGACTTTGGAAACCAGTAGAAAAAAATGTTTTTAGTGCACAAAATTATTATTCTTCTCTAACTAATTTTCCCACTCTCTAGGTAGGTTGCTGGATGCTTTGGGTTTATCTTCTGGGCTGGGAAATAAAGGTTCTTTTGTTGTTGTTGTTTTATTTTAAGTTTCTTCTTCTGTCTTTGTAAAGCAGCTGGTGTTAATTTCATGGAGTGCACAAAGATTAATAATGACTTACTAGGCAATGGGATTGTTCAGTGGGTGAAGGCACTCGATGCCAAGCCTACTGACCCGAGTCCAACTTCTAGGTCCTACATGGCAGATGGAGAGAACTGGCTACTGCAGGTTGTCCACACACACTAAGACGAATAAGTACATACTTAACAATGATTTACCATTGCTTGTCACTTGAACCTCTGGGTGACTCTCCCTACCATTGTGGCATCAGTAGTGACTGAGGACAAGGGCTTAGCTGCTTTGTTTTATCAGAGACTTTCAAGAACTTCCTAAGGCTGCTGGAGCAAAGTACAACAAACAATGTCTTGAGCAAGATGTATTTTCTTAGTGCTTAGAAGTCTGAAGGCCAAGCAGAGTGTTCTATTGTACCTGCAGGCCAGCCACCCAAAATAGCTGAGGCAGGAGGATCACTAGAGACCAAGAGATCAAGGCCAGCCTAGAGAACATAGGAAGACCCTTTCTGTCTTATTTACTTTTATCCTTATTTTTGAACATAATAATACTCAAGACATTTTAAAAAAGGAAGAAGGGTTTATTCTGATTTGTGATCTTAGAGAATTTCATCTGTAATTGCTTGCTTGATCCTGTTTGCTTGGGTAGAGCATCATGGTTGTTGGAGCCTGTGGGGAGGTGTGAGGAGAGAGAGCTGTAACTTCATGCTGGACCATGGGAAGAGATGCAACACAGGAAGACAGAAGAGCAAAATAAGACCCCCTAGAATACCGCACACTGACTGACTTCATACTACTGGCTCCGCCTCTAGCCCGCCAACGCCTGTCAACAACCCACCAAAGAATGAACCCATTCCCTGAGCTAGCCCCCCTTTTATCCAGTCTTCTCTGGAAACATTTCAGACACAGCTGGGGTGTGGAGGGGTGAGCTTTACTCCTACCTCAGTCTAAGCAAATTGGCAAGATACCCAGTGTTCAACCCACACAGCCGCAGGACCGCTTCCTTGTGATTCTCTAAGGGCGAATCTGCTTGCTTCCTCTGGTTGGTTGCTGGCAATCTCTGGGCTTCCTGCCTAGTTTCCACCTTTGCCTTTACTCGGAATTCCCCACTGGAAACTTTCCTTCGAGTTCAAGTTTAAGTCACTTGGCTTACAGTCCTTTCTTTCTATAGTCCTGGCATAGCCTCATCGACTAGGCTATACGATCTTTGCTAGTTAGCAGAACGAATCATGGCAGAAGGTCAAACCCTGCTTTTTAAGCTTTTCGGAGTCTTTATAACTTAATCTACATGCATAGACGACTTGAAGGTGGAAGCACTGTGGGCACAGCTTTGGGTTCTCAGTAGCTCCCAGAGCACAAGGCCAGTGCGCGTGTCCACTACAAACAGGCATCATTGTACTCCAGCAACATAAACTATACCAAGCACTCCACACTTGGCTTGAGCACAGTGGCCAACCAGTCCAACTGTCTGGGGGAGAATTTTGGAAATCCTGATAGTCAGACCTATCTTCTAGATTGAAACCAAATCTCTGGGCTGAGACCTTGGCATTAGTAGTTTAAAGTAACTGTCTAGGAAGCTAGGTATAGTGGTTCATGCCGATAATCGCAACAATTTGTAAGTAAGGACAGGTTGCTGTGAATTTGAGGCAAGTTTGGGCTGCAGAACAAGACCTGTCTCAAAAGCAAACCAAAACTCTTTAGTTTGTTTTTCTGTCTATGCCTGTCCTGGTATTCACTGTATAGCCTAGGGTAGCTTCAGACTCGTGGCCAGCCTTCTGCCTCAGCCTTCTGAGTGCTGTGATTATAAATGTGAGCAACCATGCCTGACTATCCAGTTATTTTCAGAATTACTGCTTGAAGTGACAGCATTGTACATGTCACGACACAGGCTGATCACCAGGAAGACAAGGATGCCTTCGAGATACCTGAGCACATTGTCATTTGTGACTAAATACACATCTCTGGGGACAAAGCTACCGCAGTTAGAGAGCAATCACATATCCTTCACATCTGTGCTAGGGACAAAGCCCAAAAGAAAGAAATCCAACCCAGAGGACTGAGGCTCCAAGCAACAGGTGTATTGGGCCTAAAAGAGGCATAGACCTTTCTACAAGAGTGGAATTCATTAGGCACAGGTAGGTGCCTTTGTGGGAGGCCGAGGCAGCAATTTAAACTTTCAGTCCTTTATGTTATTACTTTTGGTTGCAAGGGACTGAAATCCAAGACAAACTAGATTTAGGGCAGAGGAAATTTGTCTTCTTCCATGCCCAAGGTTAATATGGAAGAAAGGGAGGAAAAGGAAGGAAAGAAGGAAGGAAGGGAGGGAGGGAGGGAGGGAGGGAGGGAGGGAGGGAGGGAGGGAGGGAGGGAGACAGACATTCTATCCTTGGGATTAGAAACAAGCTCACTAATTGCAGAATTTTTTTCTCTTTATCTTATTCTTACCTCTTAATTTGCAGCAGCCATGACCCACCACAGAAATATAGCTACCCCATGCTGTCCTGTACCCTTCCATTACTGACGGAAGTTATTCCATGGGGTTGCTAGGGTCCCCAGGACAGCCCTGGAACTGCACATGAGGAGATGTGATCTCCTCACCAAGGAACGCAAGGGATACAAAAATACCTGTTTTTCCTGCATCAGAGAAAAGAAAAATAAATGTTTCTCTTTTAAGACTTGAATAAAAACCATTTCTGGGGGTGATAAAAATGTTCCCTAAGTCAAGTAGATGACCTGTGAAAATGTAAGGCAAAACCAGGGGACAAAGGCCAGGAATGTCTAAAGTGGTAGCCAGGTAACTTTAAGATATGCTGTCTCTCTCTCTCTCTCTCTCCTAATTGGGGTAGTTCAGAGGGATGCATCCAGACTTGCTCACAGATACCAGTGCACACAGACTGCATGCTCGCCACACTCTGGCTCTGTTACCCTGGCGTGCCTTCTCTGGATCATGCAAGACAGTAGCTTTTCTTAGTTTCCCTCTCCTTTAATGAAAGAGCCTAGTTTTCACCCCACTTGGCTGTCCACGCTCCTCGGGGAAGGTCATCTGTGGATGCAGAAGATGAAGACAGACTCGTGGGTATTACTTCTTTTTAGAGGGACCGGTCCTTGACCTTAGGGGGACACAGGTCTTTCAGAGTTAATGCGGGTATAAGTGTTTGGACTTCACAAACCTGCTTTCAAATACAGCTTTACTTTTCTATAGTGTGAAGTTGAGAACACCCTGTAGATAAGAACCAGGCATCTCATTTGTAAGCATGGGGGCTGGGGAGTAAAGGTCATAGTGTGTGCTAAGCACTCACTGGGAGAAGCAGATCCACAGAGAGATTAGGAGCCAGGCCTTCTGGAGCCACACTGGCCGTTTCACTTATCAGTGTTCTTGTGTTCTTGTGTGAGCTGGTTTCCACGTCTATGTGAAGGGGACAATACAAGTGTCCACTTGGCAGCATTGTTCTGAGGTGTTTGATCAGTGCTCAGCACAGAGAGCATTGGATAACAGACAGCGATTAGCTCTTCCCTCCCCTCCTCCCACCCCTCCCCTGCTCTTGATTGACAGATTCAGATGGAGTCCTAGGTGTGTATCATAGGGTTTCTGACAGTCAACGTGTGCTGCTGGCCCTTCCACAAGCCACACAAAGTGCATAAACTCTGAAGTGGGTCCCTGGATGTAGATTCTCATTCCACCCCTGTGTGTGAGATCCTATAAGCCTAGATGGGCTAGGCATGGTACTGTGTCCACTTTTCTCATGGAACCAGAATGAGCCTCCAGATTCCTATGGGTGGAGCAGCCCATGAACGCCTGCTGCTCCGACCCTCTGCCCAAGGGGTAGCACAGGGAGAGTGGGTGAGGCCACCCAGGGTCCACCCCAGTCTTGCTTTGCCTCTCTGCCAGTGTCTTGGTAAATGAATGATGTCCTCCCTACACTGAGACTTCCGAATCTCTTCTTTTGTCCCTGTCTAGCTCCCAAGGTTTTGCTATTCTGGATTTCAGAAAATAGTTCAGTTGCCAAAATTGGTTGAATGAGCTACTTTTAAAATTAGTTAAGTGGTAAAAAAAAAAAAAAAAAAAAAAAAAAGTACTGCTTTGCAGGGTAGTTTCAACAAGTCTCCTTCACGGAAGTGTCCTGGAGGATAATGTTTTAACAAGAGATGATGACTTACAAAATTAACCTCAGGAGAACTCCTCTGCCGTCCCTTCCCAGGAAAACACATACATCGCCTAAGTCTCCCTCCCTAAACTGGAGGAACAAGAGAAATGAGGGCTGGATCGCTAGCAGGTAATCTCACATCAAGGTGTCCAAAAGATGGAGACACCCTCATGTCCACCAAGAAGTCCCTTTTGGGATGTTGGTTTAGTCCTATCTGGATGGCCTGGGGCTTTAGCCTTAGCTCTTTAATTTAAGATCGGTTCAGTAGCTCATGTTTATGGATAAATGAGTAAAACAGGAAAGATCAAAAGCAAAAAATAAAATTGCTATGGAATTCAATATTTCAGAAGGCTGAGCCCTGTAAACGGTAGTGAAGTGTGGTGTTCAGAACGAGAGCCCCCCTCTTATGATAATTCGCCTAACAAGGAAATGAGATTGACACAGCGCTTCTGTTTCTCTGTCCCCCGAGGTTAGAGATTATGCGGCGCATGTTGCTGTTTTTAGCTTCTTTGGTAATTCCTATGGTGAGAGACGACACTCTGCATATTTGTCGCATATTTGTCAAGTTGCTCTTCTGTCAGGTGCCAGGGTCTATGAGGTAGCAAGAAAATGCAGGTCTCCCCTGAGTTATGAACTCCCTCCCCACCCCCACCCCCCACTCCACACCGTAGCTGCCCAGTGCCCCTTTCCCAGGGCTTACGTCTTTATTTACGTTCTGTTGCCAGGGAATTCCATGAGTCTGTACAGCAACCATTGGTGGTACTTGGTGACAAGTGAACCCAGCTGTATTCTCAGGGTTTCCCAGAGGAAGAAGACAGGAATCCATAGGCCGAGAGATAGGTAGGCAGATTTGACACGGTTTTATTGGCAGTTTATGATGGAACAACAGAGGGCTTAGCGTGTTTTGTTAAGGAAATTAGAAGATAAATTCTGGTCCCCAAAGCCTGCGCTGTGCTCAAACCAGTCCACTTAGGGTTTGAGTCACGTGATTACTTGTTATAGATTCCCAAACCCATGGCAGCTTGCAAGCCTGACCAGTGGCCAGGGGTGGGGGTGGGGTGGGGAGTGGGGGTGGGGGTGGGGTGGGGCTGGTCCCAAGTGTATTCAGGAGCAGGAAGCAGCCTCACAGGGACTTTCTGAAAAGTGAGCTGTTTCTCTTAGAAAGCTCTCTACAGTGTTACACATTCCTGCCTTCCAAAGAAAACTTGAGTAGTCCAAGTTCATCATGGACAGGTAAAAAAGAAGAATACAATTAACAACAAAAGTGTTACCCATAATACCACTATCCACGGATGGTGACCATCAACACTTGGACTTCCATACATCCTTGCTGCTTTTTTTTTTAAAGTTCATGTGTCTACATGCTTAGCAAATATGAAATTCTACCATACAGCCTGTCTAAAGTCCCTCCCCCTTCCTTTTTTCTTTTCTTTTCTTTTCTTTTCTTTTCTTTTCTTTTTTTCTTTTCTTTTCTTTTCTGGTCCTCCTCCCCCTTCCCCTCTCCTTCCCCTTCTCCCTTCCTTCCCTCCCCTCCCCTCCCCTCCCCTCCCCCTCCCCTCCCCTCCCCCTCCCCTCCTTCTCCCCTCCCCCTCCCCTTCCCTCCTTCCCTCCCCTCCCCTCCCCTTCCCTTCCCTCCCTTCCCCCTCCCCTCCCCTCCCCTTTCCCTCCCTCCCCTTCCCTTCCCCTTCCCCTTCCCTCCCCTCCCCTCCCTTCCCCTTCCCTTTCCTTTTTTTTCTTTTTTTCTTTTTTCTTTTTTCTTCCTTCCTTCCTTCCTTCCTTCCTTCCTTCCTTCCTTCCTTCCTTCCTTCCTTCCTTTCTAAAAAAGCGGTAGTGGGCTGCTTAGAGGTAGGACAGGGAGCTAGCCTTTTTGAGTGATGATGCTGTATGGAGCAGTTTATTTACATAGCCTTGCTTCATCAGGACGCCAGCAGCAGCTCTCCCAGCCTGTCTCCCATGCTCCCTCCCACCCTCTTCATCTATGAAAATGTTTTCCTTGTGTCTTCTTTATCTCCTCTGGCAGACACTTCCCACGTTTTTAGTTTATAACGCCATGGAGTTTTATCTGGACTTTTGGTTTTGTTTTGTTGTTGTTGTTTTTAAGAGAAGCCTTGTTTTATAGCTCAGGCTGACCTTGCCTATGCCCTGCCAGGCAGGATGTGCTCTAGTCTGGGGAAGTGGTATCTGCTGCTTTCTTTCCTGAGGATTCAGTCTTAGGAGTCATTAGCCTTTCTCCCATCCTCTCCTTTATTTCTTCTCCTTTCATGTTCGCACTGTGTCCTCCAACATTTTTAACTGGACTCTAACTGAATCTGTAGTTCTTAAGATCCATGTACAACCTGATATTGGGAAAGGACACCTCATTTCAACCATGCTGTCTTGGCCATCTCTGTAGTGTATTTAATTGACCAAGATGCTGTGTGTGCATTTGGGGAAAATGATCTCTCAGCTTGGCTGTGAAAACCTCCAGGGTGAGTTGGTAGGTGTGTAGGAACATTTTTGGAAGCCTTGTTCTGTCTTGTTTTGCTTTTTTTGGAGGCAGGGGCTCACTATGTTGCACTGTGGCTGCCCTGGAACTCACCATGTAGACCAAGCTGGTCTCGAACTCACAACAATCCACCTGCCTCTGCCTCCCAAGCACTTGGATTAAAAAGGTGAGTGCCTCTACAGCCTGCTCTCATTTTGGAAACCTTAATTAGTCCTCATTTTATGGCTGCCATATGGCTCCTGCCCAGGCCAGAGCCTACACAACAGGAGGACATCTCTATCCTTGATCTCTCCCTCTGTTCCCATCATGCTCCGCCCACAGCAGAGTGTCTGTTTTTAGGAATGCTTGTCTCTCACTAGCTGTTCCCTCTGCCTGGGGCTCCCCTGTTGATCTACACCACTCCCTTCAGCCACACCACTTCCTTCTCCAGTCTCAGTGTAAGCTTGCCCTGAGGAGAGGACCATGGTGTCACCTCCCCAGAGAGGCCTCCCTGTAGCCAAGACCTCCCTGATTTCATTGCTTTCTTACAATCCTTGTGAACCCTCTTCCTGTCCTCCCGAGTGTGAAAACTCCAGAGAAGCAAAGGGTTTTGCTTACTGCAGTCGCCCAAGCACCTAGAATGGTGCTTTATGTGATAAAGTCAGATGGATGTATCAGAAGCTATTTCCTCAAGGGTCAAACAGCCATGACCGGGGAATCCTTCCTACATAAATACAGATGTCTACTCGCTAATGGAATAGATGGCCTTTTGTAAAGTGGCTATAACATAAAGGCTGTTTGAGTCTTCATTCTCACTGTGGACTTAAATATGTATTTCAGTGGAGAAAATTTTCCCCAGGAGATTAAACAAGGATTGGGAAAGCTTCCAAGCCTGTGACATTACAGGCCGCTGTCAGGCCTGCTGCTGCCTGCTGTCCCAGAATTCTCGTCTCAGTTCTTGCTTTTTCTTGGTACTTGAAGCCCAGGGTGGCAACTCTCACGTGATCTCTGTCTCCAAGAGGTTGTTGTTGTTGTTGTTGTTGATGCTGTTGTTGTTGTTCATGTTGTTGTTGTTGTTGTTGTTGTTGATGCTGTTGTTGTTGATGATGCTGTTGTTGTTGTTGTTGTTAATTGTTCAGGTTCTATCATTCCCTTATTGCATTCCGAACTTCCTGTTCTCTTTCTTCTTGGAGTTTATGTATGGCATCATCTAAGGGCTGCTGATCATTATCTCATAGATACAAACGAAGTCACGGCATAAGACATGCAGATTTCACGTCTGCATCCTTACTGGCCCCACAGCATCTCCAGTAAATACTTCTTGGAGTCTTCCAAGGCGAAGCCTGCAGTCACTGTGTCAGCCATAGACACTATTCACGGGCTGCCGCATTCTTGTCTTCTGCTTTGGCTCTTCTTGGCTGAGGTCTATGACAAAGAGCACCTACATTGGTGCTCAACACACTGGATATGGCTCCAGTTTCTATGTCAATATTGCTGCCTGGAAGAAGTAACATGGAGAGAGAGAGAGAGAGAGAGAGAGAGAGAGAGAGAGCAAGCCAGTGCTTCTGGGCATTGACAAACATCGCCTGGGTTTTGTCTTTATTTCTTGTTGGTGTTTTGTTTTGTTTTGCTATTTCGTTTGTTTATCATCTAGTTGAAACCTTGGAATGACAGTTGGCATAATTTCTGTTATTCCTATGGAAGTTTCAGAAATCTCAAGGGCACTTTGGCTCAGAGCTCAACCCTAAGGTCCATGGGCTTCCTGGCCCATGGAGGTCAGGACTTGAATGACCGGGTGAGGGATGCTGGCATGGGAACATGACCCAGCCTTGTTTCAAAGAGTCACTGTTTCATCTTGTGTAGGGGAAACTCTTACCTCAACAAACGAGGTCTCTTGCAAACAGCCATGGTGGGGAGTTGGGGCTATGGCTCTCTGGGTGCAAGCACTTGCTTTGCAAGCATTGGAGATCTTAGTCTGAATCCCCCAGCACTGACATAAAAATCTGGGCATGAATGTGCATGTCTGTAACCTCGGTGCGGAGGAATGGATCCCAGGAGTTTGCTGGCCAGCTAGCCCGCAGGCAAGCTTCCAGTGCAGTGAGGACTCTGTGTCAAGACAGTCATACAAAGAGTGACAGAGGACACCCCCACACACACACACACATACACTACACACACACACACACACACACACACACACACACACACACACACGCACACTGCTTAGAGTGGTGTCAGCACATGCCTTACAGGTTTTACTCATCGGTGTCTTTACTGGGCAGCTTGGGTATTTGCTTCGCACTAGAGAACGAGAAGACAACCATGAACCGCCAAGCATGGCTCCTACCCATCTGGAGCTTGCTGAGAGTCTAGAAGGGGACACAGCTGTTAAGAAGATGAATGGACAGTGGCTCTAGACCAGTGGAGGCTCCTGGGCTGTGAGGAAGGACACAGAGCTGTTGACTCTGAGGGACTGACAGGAGAGACTGAGGAGTGGCTATCTACATAAGAGTGCTCCAGGCAGAGGAACCACTCAGATCAAGGGTTCTAGAACGTGTTAATTGTGAACAGAATAGAGGGCTCCAGCAGAAGCTTCAGTTTCAAACATGAATTGCAGTGATGTCCAGAAACCCATCTTGGGCCACATTTCTTAGGACCTGATTCCCACTCTGACAATACTCGTGTTAAGAGAATAACAAGAGTCTCTCTTTCGAATGACTTGGGTTTCTGATTTATCTATGTATCTAAGTATCTCTGACTGTCTGCTGCCTACCTATCTTCGATCTGTCTGTCTGCCTATCTATCTGGTGTTTGTTTTGTTTTGTGACAGGAATACTGTGCTATGTAGGCAAGGGTAATTTTGAATCTAGGAGTCTAGCATCTACACCTTTAATCTCCCAGATGGTGCTGGGATTAGAGACAAAAGCCCTGTGCTGCCTCTGCTTTCGTTTTATTAAAAACATTTGCCAACTATAGTCCTTTGTTCAAGTGTTTCATACTTTTAAGGTACTTTTTTAAATAAAAAACTGATGTAAGGAGCTCATAGTGGGAGCTACTCTGATGTTCAAGTGTGTGGAGAGATGGGAGAGGAAGAGAAGCCAACCAATTGGAGGATTATGAAGAGAGGCAGAACTGGAGACATGAGGGTGGAGAGGAACAGCATACTATGAGTAGCCTGTCCTGTCACCTGAGATCATGGTGAAGTCCCAGCCCATGCTGCCAGTGAGAGCCATGTCTGGGTCCATGGACATGCAGCAGTGAGGTCTGAGTCGATGCCTATAACTCATATTACCACTGAAGAACATGCAGAGATCCCTGGTCTAGGCTGCTGCCTGGGACCATATTAATGTCCAAAGGCTGTGCAGAGCTGGCCCCACCCCTTACTGGTGGCAACACTTGGGAGAGCGGGCCCTACACCTCACCTGGGCAGCACAGTAGGGCTGGTCCTGATAGCTAAGGCGAAGGGGAGCCAGCCTGAGGTGTGAGCACAGGAGAAGCACTCCTATCCTTTGCCTGGGCAAAGTAGGAGAGCTGGCCATGATGGTAAAAGTGCAAGAGAACTGACTGGCTGACTACCATCGCTACCACCCAGGTCCAGATTCTGGGCTTTAAGATGGCCCACCTCAACATCTACCTCAACTGTGAACTGCTGGAGCACATGAAAGGGCTGGTCCTGCAGATCCAAAGCTGTAGGGTCGCCAGGACACACGCAACAAAGGAGTATCTGAGAGGATCCAGTATTGATGGTGCCGTAGAAGCCAGAGGCCTCAAAACAGACTAATGACTCATTGCAAGCAGCGTTAGCAAGTGAAGATGTGTGCGCAAACGGGTGCACTGTCACATGTTACAGCTTCCACGACGAGTTGTCTTCATGTTTTATTATTTTCTTTGAGGGAGGAGGTTGCAAGGTTGGATATGAAGGGATGGGGAGATGAGTGGGATGCGGGCGCATGATCTGAAACTCACAAAGAATCAATAAAGAAGTTTTAAAAAATAACGTAAGCAACATATTGTAGCTCGGCATACTTCCCAGCTCCTCTTCTGTGCCCCTCCCCCTTCCCTTTAGTCTTCGTTCCCTAGGTCGTTTCGCTTCTGCTTTTAAGCCGCATATGTCCACGTGATTTTATATCTGTATAAAAATCTAGAAACCACAAATGAGAGAAAGCATCTAGGTGCGTTTTCAGAGTGGACCAGCTTCATGCTGTGACAGACCAGGCCAACCCACGGAAAGCCACTAAATATTTACGGAAGGGAAATCCAGAGGCAAAGATGAAAGAGAAAACGTATAAGCATAATGGAACTGGATTTCCATACGGACGGCTGTCTGTTGGACTGGGCATGCAGCTTCATCGCAGGTATGGACGTTTGAACCTTTATTAGAAGAGGGTTTTTTTTTGTTTTGTTTTGTTTTTTTACTGTTTTGTTATTGTTGTTAGTTTGGTTTGTC